>NC_057814.1:530524701-530530286 GCF_018294505.1 Triticum aestivum | reverse complement strand
CTTCTACTGTTAGTACGGCCACCGTGACTCGGGTGGGTGGGTTGGGTGGTGGAGAGTTGGAGTCGGCTACCGCCTTTTGTGCCGCTGCAGTCCCCGGGCCGACTGCCGTAGTCCCCGGGTCGGGTTCTGAAGTCCCCGAGCCGGGTGCGACTACGGCAGTCCCCGGGCCGCTTGTCGAAGTCCCCGAGCCGTCTGCTGGGTTCCTCCAGTCGGATCCTGCTGCGTCAGGGGCGGGCGGTACGAAGATAGAGTCCGATTCTGGAGACGGCTTGAGGAGGCGCTGGAGAGAGACACCGGTTGGTATAGCCTGTCAGGTGGAGCCGATCCGTGCCAGGGCATCTGCTTGGTCGTTGTCGGCCCGTGGTACATGAAGGAACTCACACCCTTCAAAGTATCCACTAATCTGCTGGACGAGGAATCGATAGCTCGCCATGTTTGCATCCTTGGCGTCCCTGTCGCCAGACGACTGCTGGACCACCAAGTCCGAGTCGCCATAACACAGGATCCGGCGTATTCCGAGCTCTTTGGCTAGCCGGAGCCCGTGTATGGGCGCCTCGTACTCAGCCACATTGTTGGAGGTGGCAAAATGGATTTGCAGCGTGTATCTGAGCTTGACGCCTTTGGGAGAGGTGAGGACGATGCCGGCTCCCAAGCCGGTGCGCATCTTGGACCCGTCGAAGTGCATCCGCCAATGAGTGGAGTCGGGAGCCGGCAGTAGGTACTGGGTCTCGGCCCAGTCGACAAGGAAGTCGGCCAATGCTTGGGACTTGATGGCGGTGCGGGGCTGGTAGAAGATTGTGTAAGGAGCCAGCGCAATGGCCCACTTAGCCACCCGGCCGGATGCATCCTGGCTGCCTATGATCTCGGCAAGCGGGGCGGTGCATACGACCATGATGGGATGCTCTTGAAAGTAGGGCTTCAGCTTCTTGGCGGCGAAGTATACTCCATAGCAGATCTTCTGGCAGTGTGGGTAGTTTTGCTTTGAGCTGGATAGTACTTCGCTTAGATAATATACCGGCCTCTGGACTAGCTGGGCTCGGCCTTCTTCTGGGCGTTGGACCACGACGACTGTGCTGCCACTCGACTAGTTGTGGCAATGTAGAGGAGCATGGGCTCCTTCTCAGTCGGCGCCGCTAGGATAGGTGGAGTGGTCAGCATCTTCTTCAACTCATGGAAGGCTTGGTCTGCTTGGTCATTCCACTCGAAATGAGTGGATTTCTTCATGAGTCGGTACAGGGGGAGAACCTTCTCTCCTAGCCGGCTGATAAAGCGGTTTAGGGAGGCCAGGCACCCGGTGAACTTCTGAACGCCTCGCAACTTGGTGGGAATCTCCATTCTCTCAATGGCCTTGATCTTCACAGGGTTGCACTCAATGCCGCGTTCGGAGACCAGAAAGCCTAGAAGCTGGCCGGCTGGTACTCCGAACACGCATTTCTCGGGGTTGAGCTTGATCTGCAATCGGCGCAAGTTGGCAAATGTTTCTTTGAGGTCTTCCAGCAGGGTGCCGCGCCTTTCTGTCTTCACCACAATATCGTCTACGTAGACGTGGGCATTTCTGCCGAGTTGCTTGAGGAGGCATTTCTGCATGCAACGCTGAAAAGTGGCACCGGCATTCCTCAAGCCGAATGTCATAGTCAGGTAACAAAAAGCTCCGAATGGTGTGATGCAGGCGGTCTTCAGGCGGTCTGCTGGGTTCAACTTTATCTGGTTGTATGTTGAGTAGGCATCTAAAAAACTCAACAGCTCGCATCCGGCTGTGGAGTCAATTACTTGATCAATCCGTGGCAGAGCAAACGGATCTTTGGGGCAGGCCTTGTTGAGGCTAGTGTAGTCTATACACATACGCCATTTGTTATTCTTCTTCAACACCAAGACTGGGTTGGCAAGCCACTCTGGGAAAAACACTTCCATAATGAAGCCAGCGGCGAGGAGCCGGGCTATCTCTTCTCCTATGATTCTTCTCTTCTCTTCTGACAGTCTGCAGAGGGGCTGCTTGACCGGCTTCGCGTCCGCTCGGACGTGTAATTTGTGCTCGGCGAAATCCTTCGGAACACCCGGCATGTCCTTTGGGGACCATGCAAAGATGTCTCGATTCTCACGGAGGAACTCGACGAGCTCGCCTTCCTATTTACTGTCCAGGTTTGCACCAATGACTGCAAACCTCTCCGGGTTCTCCGGGTCCAGAAGTATCTTCTTCATCTCCTTGGCCGGCTGGAAGGAGCCCTGCGCATCATATTCCTTGGGGTTGGGGGAAAAGGCCGGCTGCTTGCCGGCCATGGCCACAACTCGATCCAGCATCTTCTTCTCTTCTGCTACTACAAGGGACTCGGCTAGTCGGCTGCTGGCTGCAGCGCACTCGATGGACTTCTTGTAGTCGCCGGCCACTGTGATAATCCCCTTTGAGCTCGGCATCTTCATCTTCAGGTAGGCGTAATGGGGCACAGCCATGAACTTGGCTAGAGCAGGTCGGCCGAGCAAAGCGTGGTAAGGGCTTTCCAGATCCACTACCTCGAACCAGATCGCTTCTCGGCGAAAGTGATCCTTGTCTCTGAAGAGAACATCCATCTTGATCTTGCCGATGGGGGAACAAGACAGGCCGGGTACGATACCATGGAAAACGGTTCGGCTCGGCATGAGCTGCTTCGCCTTGAGGTTCAACTTCTCCATGGTGTCGCGGTACAGTATGTTGATACTGCTTCCGCCATCAATCAGAACGCGGGAGAATCGGGCAGCCCGCCTCTCTGTTGCGAGAGTCACACCCAACACTAATGCGTAGGAGCCACGGGACGGCATCACTTCTGGGTGATCGGCCCGGCTCCAGTTGATAGGCCTTTCGGACCAATGCATGAACTCGGGGCTGCTGGAGGCGACTGCGTTGACCTCTTGATGCTATCGGCGCCGGCTGCGCTTGTCTTCAACCTGGCTCGTGAAGACAACGTAGGCGGCGTGCTCATAAGGGAACTTATCTTGAATGGCTCCGACTGCCGGTCGAGCAGCCGGCTGCTGGAGGGCTGGAGGCGGCGGGCCGGGAGGCGGAGGCGGCACCAGCCCCTCGCCCTTGGAGATCCGGGTGAGCCAGTGGCACTTTCGGGTCGTGTGGTTGGATGGCTTCGCGCCGCTGTGGAACTTGCAGGGGGCATCGAGAGTCTGCTCGTAGGAGAAGGCCGACTGCCAAGCCGGCCTGCCGCCTTTCTTCTTGGGAGCGGGCCGCTCTTCGGGCTGCTCGGCTTCGACCGTGGCCACCTGCCGACTGGTGGAAGGCGGCATAGGGCCTTGCGCTTGTGGTCATTCTGGTAGGGGCGCCGATTGGAGTCGCCAGCCGGCGTCTTAGGGGCCAGAGCGAGCACCTTCCCAGAGGCGCCTACTCGGAGCTCAGTCTTCATCGAGGAGTCAGCCGTGGCGTACTTGTCTGCAATGACCAGCAGCTCGTCGAGGGTAGCCGGCTCATCGCAGAGGAGTCGGTGCTTGAGGAGGGTGCCCTCTCGGCACCCGGTGGTGAAGTACTCGATGGCCTGCACCTCGTGCACCCCCTCGCAGGAGTTGCGGAGCTCGGCCCACCACGTGAGGTAGTCGCGGGTCGACTCGTTGGGCCCTTGGACGCATAGGGAGAGCTGGCGGGGCTTGGGAGGCCGCTTGTACGTGCTGGTGAAGTTGCGGATGAAGAATTCCGTGAAGTCCAGCCAGCTGTTGACGCTGTAGGGCTTGAGGCTGTTGAGCCAGGTGCGTGCCGTGCCTTGCAGCATGAGAGGGATGTACTTCACGGCTACGCGCCTGTTGCCGTTCGCTATGCTGACAGCGGTGGAGTAGTCGATGAGCCAATCTTCCGGCTTCACAGAGCCGTTGTACTTGGGCGTGTCTCTGGGGAGCGAAAACCCTTTGGGCAAGGGCTCGTCGCGGATGCGGGGGCCAAAGCATGGCGGGCCGACATCGTCTTCTTCTTCTAGCGCCAGGGATCGAGCTAGGCGGTCGATCCGGTGGCGGGCGTCGTTCTCGCCGACTCCTTTGCGGTGGCCTAGTCGGCCACCGAGGGTCGGATGTGTGATAGGTGGCGGGGTGGGATATCTCTCCCCCCGACGCGGGGGAGGAAGCGGATTGCCTTGGCGCTCCACTGCTTGAGGGCGGCCTTCCGCGTCACGCTCGATGGTGATCCGAGTCCAGCTGCGGCTAGCAGCCGGCTCCTTGTCTTTCCTTGCGCGGGCGCCGCTCGCAGTCGGCGGTCGGGATGTCGCGGCGTGCTCTCGGCGTGGGGGAGGACTCTCAGCGCGGGCGCCGGCTTCATGCCGTTCTGCGGCCGCGTCGATCATCTGCTGGATGCGCCTTGTCATGTAGGGGAGCTCATCAGCCCCCAGCCCATTTAGCTCTTCAGCGGCCGCCTGAGCGGCTCGCAGATTCTCGAGCGGCGTGGCGTAGACGGGGCGGTCTGCCCCCAGCATGCTGGCGATGGCCGCGCCGCGCTTCTTGACGAGGCCGGCTCGGCTCGGCCCGCCATGAGGCGGCGTACCGAAGGCGGCGCGGTTGACTTCGCGCTGGTGAGCCTCGGTGAGGCGTCTCATGGAGGCTATCTTCTGGCCCTCCGCGGTGAGGGCAAGGCGGCGTGCCTCCAGGGTCTCGGCGTCGGCGTCAGCCGGGATGGGGACGGACAAGTCATGCATCGCCGCTTGTAGGGCGTCGTGGGCGTTCTCGCCCGAGTCGGCGACGTGGCTGATGACCAGCACCTCAGTGACAGCGCTGCTGCCACTGTCAGCTCGGGGGAGAGGGTCGTTGAAGACTACCACGTCGGAGGGGTAGGCGTCGAGCGATGCCGTGTCGGAGTCGACAAGCATCGGGTCGGTGGAGCCGACCGACTCCAAGTCTACAGCACGCTCGCTGGAGACGTGAAGTTGGTCGAGGAGGCTGACGAGGCGACTCTCGGGGTAGTCCGTGCCCGCGTCGGACGCGGGCTCGTCGGAGATGTGAGTCTCGCCAAGAAGATCGGCGAGGCAGCTCGCTGCGCAGGCGTCGTCAACGCCTTGCAGTGCTTCGGGGGAAGCGCCATCGGGTGCAGCAGGCTGGCTGCGCTCGCGGGGGAGGAAAAGGGTTCCCGTCCAGAACAGGCACGGACGACGGTGCACCTGGCCCCACGGTGGGCGCCAAATGTCGGGTGGTAGGTACAACATATGCCAACGGGTGGCTTATCATTGTGGGAGCTAGTAAGACGTCGCTGGTGCCTGGAAACCGGATGAGGCGAAGACATGAACGCCGGCGGATCTTACCCAGGTTCGGGGCTCTCCGTGGAGATAACACCCCTAGTCCTGCTCTGCGAGGTCTCCACATGATCACTAGATCAATATAAGTAGCTACAAGTGCTCCTTGAGCTGTCTGGCTGGAGGAAGAAGAAGGGCAAGGCTAGCTCTCCTTTTCCCTCTATGTGGTGTGTGAAACTCTATGAGATCAACCCTTTGCATGGGTGTCCCGGGGGGTTTATATAGGCCTACCCCCCAGGGGTACAATGGTAATCCGGCTGGGCGCGGGTCCCAGCCGTTAGTGTCCGTGTTTGCCGGCTTCTCCGCCGGCCATTGGGGCCTGCCGACTGGTGGGTGCCGCCG
>NC_057814.1:530337994-530524408 GCF_018294505.1 Triticum aestivum | reverse complement strand
GCCTCTGATGACGAGGGCTTTGTCGAGGTAAGCGTGGCTACAGTGTCGCCGCCTTGCGAGCTCTCACTCTAGCCTTACCTCGTCTTGTCTCCTTAATGGGGCGCACGCTTCGAGGGAGGGAGGTAGCCGGCTATTGGGAGCCGGCTACGTCCCCGGCCGACTAGGGGAGGCCGGGCCGCCTTCGAGCGCCTCTCTGGCTAAAGGGGCCCGCCGCCCATGGGTCGTACTGGCGCCTGTCGTGGGTGACGTTGAGGTCGACATGGCTACAGTGCCGCGCCGGACGGGGGATGGCTGACCCGCACGGCGCCCTGTGGCCATGCCGGTTCCGGGATTCGGGGGTAGTGGGCTGTACTACGGCCACGCCCCGTCTTATCACCACTACGTGGGTACAGTCTTGGTGGGTGCGGTCTTGGCCGGCTTCTGGGAGCCGACTTTCTTCGTGGCCGGCTTCTGGGAGTCGGTCTTCTTGGGGCCGGCTTCCTGGAGTCGGCCATCTCGTATCTTTCTTGGAGGAGGTTTCTGAGGTCGGGTCGCCTTCTGGTAGTCAGGCCTAGGGATAGCCGGCCGGAGGAAGGCGGCTCCATGCTCTTGATGCTTGCAGGCTCGAATGGCCTGATAATTTTTTGAAGAACGCAGTGGCCATTTACTCCGACAGGTGGTGGAGAACGCAGTGGAGAAACAGAGGAGGAAGAGGACGATTCATGCGCACTGTGCATTGCATCGACCCGAGCACTATTTATGAGGCTGCTTCCGAGTGGCTGACGAGTGGGCCCGAACAATCTTATCATATCCCGCAGCAGGCGCTCGCCTGATACATGGCGAAAAAGACGGCACAAAGATCGAGGCGCCCCTGCCTATCCACTCCGGTGACTGCGGCATGCTCCGGCCCGCGCGCTTCTCCAAAATTTTGAATCCTGTGGGATCCGGAAACCGCAGAGTAACCAATCGCGCCGAAGATTTTACACCATAACACACTCGAGGATTATCAGCATAACTCACTCGACGACCTCTGAATTGATCAAGGCGACCGAAGCGAAGTTGAAGCCCCGGCATGACTCCCAGATTCCAGTGAAATGCCTCCGAAGCATGGAATCGAGTCGGAACCAACTTCAACTCTTTTTTCACTCGGACCTCAAGCCATTCGGGGGCTAATGACGATGCCATGTACCTAGGGTAGGGTCATAGGCCTGACCAATACGCCCTATGATACGTCCGTTTACATCATGCTTTTATATCGATATTTATTGCATTATGGGTTGTTATTACACATTATGTCACAATACTTATGCCTTTTCTCTCTTATTTTACAAGGTTTACACGAAGATGGAGAATGCCGGCAGCTGGAATTCTGGGCTGGAAAAGGAGCAAATATTATAGACCTATTCTTCACAGCTCCAAAAGTCCTGAAACTTCACAGAGGCACTTTTTGGAATTGCCCTCCTCTCTTATTCCAGTTCCACCGATTCCCACTGTTCTTTGATACGTCCATTTTGCATCATGCTTTTATATCGATATTTATTACATTATGGGTTGTTATTACACATTATGTCACAATACTTATGCCTTTTCTCTCTTATTTTACAAGGTTTACATGAAGAGGGAGAATGCCGGCAGCCAGAATTCTGTACTGGAAAAGGAGCAAATATTTACTCCACGAAAGTCAGTTTTGGAATATATTAAAAATATTGGACGAAGAAAGCACTAGAGGGGGGCCACCCGCTGTCCACGAGGGTGGAGGGCGCGCCCTACCCCCTAGGCGCGCCCCCTGCCTCGTGGGCCACCTGGAAGGCCCCCGATGCCCATCTTATGGTATAAGGTGTCTTTTGCCCTGGAAAAAATCAGAAGGAAGCTTTCGGGACGAAGCGCCACCGTCTCGAGGCGGAACCTTGGCGGAACCAATCTAGGGCTCCGGCGAAGCTGTTCTGCCGGGGAAACATCCCTCCGGGAAGGGGAAATCGTCACCATCGTCATCACCATCGATCCTCTCATCGGGAGGGGGTCAATGTCCATCAACATCTTCACCAGAACCATCTCCTCTCAAACCCTAGTTCATCTCTTGTATCCGATCTTTGTCTCAAAACCTCAGATTGGTACCTGTGGGTTGCTAGTAGTGTTGATTACTCCTTGTAGTTGATGCTAGTTGGTTTACTCGGTGGAAGATTATATGTTCAGATCCTTTATGCACATTAATATCCCTCTTATTATGGACATGAATATGATTTGTGAGTAGTTACGTTTGTTCCCGAGGACATGGAAGAAGTCTTGTTATAAGTAGTCATGTGAATTTGGTATTCGTTCGATATTTTGATGAGATGTATGTTGTCTTTCCTGTAGTGGTGTTATGTGAAGGTCGACTACATGACACTTCACCATTGTTTGGGCCTAGGGGAAGGCATTGGGAAGTAATAAGTAGATGATGGGTTGCTAGAGCGACAGAAGCTTAAACCCTAGTTTATGCGTTGCTTTGTAAGGGGCTGATTTCGATCCATATCTTTCATGCTATGGTTAGGTTTACCTTAATTCTTCTTTCGTAGTTGCGGATGCTTGCGAGGGGGGGGGTTAATCATAAGTGGGATGCATGTCCAAGGAAGGGCAGTACCCAAGCACCGGTCCACCCACATATCAAATTATCAAAGTAACGAACGCGAATCATATGAGCATGATGAAAACTAGCTTGACGATAATTCCCATGTGACCTCGGGAGCGCTTTCCTTTATATAAAAGTTTGTCCAGGCTTGTCCTTTGCTACAAAAAGGATTGGGCCACCTTGCTGCACCTTGTTTAATTTTGTTACTTGTTACCCGCTACGAATTACCTTATCACAAAACTATCTGTTACCGATAATTTCAGTGCTTGCAGAGAATAGAATACCTTACTGAAAACTGCTTGTCACTTCCTTCTGCTCCTCGTTGGGTTCGACACTCTTACTTATTGAAAGGACTATGATAGATCCCCTATACTTGTGAGTCATCACCCTACCCAAGGACACTACCCTGGAGTCAAGAACATTCAAAGTACAACAGAGAATACCGACTAAAGTCACCTTAGAGTGCAATCCACTCGACCAACTATCTCACTCGGATACCCCAATTCCATTCGACCAAGGTAGAGTCACTCGACCATACAAGAAACCACTCGGAGTATAGAAGGTCTAAAGCCACTCAGGATGGCAACGGTCATGCGTTCACTCCGTAGTCTTAAACATCATTTATAGCTCTTTATAGCTAGCGTTACCAATAATGCCATGTCTTAATGTACATTGAACCCTGTGTAACTGAGGGCTGGAGGGGTCTGACGCACTCTATATAAGCCACCCCTTCCTCTGGTACAAGGGTTCGGACCCCCTGTAACTCTCACGCATAATCCAGTCGACCAAGCCTCCGGGCACCGATACGTAGGGCTTTTACTTCCTCCGAGAAGGGCCTGAACTCGTAAATCTTGCGTGCACAACCTCATCGTAGCTAGGGCCTTGCCTCTTCCTACATACCCCCTATTCTTACTGCCAGACTTGCTCCCACGATACCTGTCCCATTGCCGCTTCAACTTGGCGACCCGAGCCGCCTCCGCCGCTGCCTGCTTCGCCTCCCGCTCTGACTGCTCTATAGCTAGTCGGAGCGCCTTTGCGTTCGAGGCGGCGAGCGTCCGTCTCGGCCGTCGTGAGCGACGGGCAGTAGACCCGTGCGAGGAGCCACTCGTCCTCATCGGGCTCCGCCGGCATCCTGTGGTGACGACACACAGACCGCTCTGCCGCCTCCCTCTTCCTTTCACGCCACCTCTCACGACGGGCGGCGCGCGCCTCCGATTCCAGAGTGCGCGTGCAAGCCAACGACACGGGCGCTAGCACCCACCGCTGCTCCCCGCGGAGGAGTTGCCGGCGGGGGAAGTGGATGGCGCAGGGGCGGTGTGGACTGCGTTGTCCTGCCAGAGCTGAGCGCTAGCCAGGAGGGTCCAGCTCTGGCGTCCGCGCTGCGCCGGCGTGGGAGCTGCGGCGACGCTGCAGATCCGGAGCTGCCTCCAGTGTCCACCTTGAACTGCTCCAGTGCAATCGGAGGGCCAGCTCCTCGTCGACGTCGAGGTCGGAGCCGGAGTGGCTGCCGGAGTTGGACATTGCACCGGAGTGGATCGGAATCAGAGAGGAGGGAGGATAGGACAGAGCGGGAGAGGGGAGTGATTGAGATAGGCGTTCCGAGTGAGGAGCCTGATGGTTTTTTTGTGGGGAAGCCATGGGGTCGGTGGTGGATCGGTCCTGTCAGCTCTGACGTGGCGGACGCGCCCGGGCCGCCTCATATTTGGGCTGGATATGAGGGGTGCCCGACGGTCCGGGTGTTTGAGGACGGTTTGAGGCGCCCGGGTGGTCAATCATCCCGTCCGGGCGTTTGGGAAGGGTGTGAGAGGTCCGGCTGTACATGCTCTTACTAGTATGATCGAGATGAAATTTGCATGAAATAATACACCTATGGAGGATGTTTAGGACGAGTATGAGAGGTCCGGCTGTAGATGCTCTTACTCGTATGGTCGAGATGAAATTTGCCTGAAATGATACACATATGGCGGACGTTTGAAACGGGTATGAGAGGTTCGACTGTAGATGCTCTTACTAGTATGATCGAGATGAAATGTACCTGAAATGATACATGTATGGCGGACGTTTGAGACGGGTATGAAAGGTCCCGCTGTAGATGCTCTTAATAATATGACCGAGATGAAATGTACATGAAATGATACACGTACGGCGGACATTTGAGACGGGTATAAAAGGTCATGTTGTAAATGCTCTTACTAATATGACCAAGATGAAATGTACATGAAATCATACATGTATGGTTGCAGCTAGCTCCTTCCAACACGGTCGGTGGCACAAATATGTACTACTCCCTCCGTTTCTAAATATAAGACCTTTTAGAAATTTCATTATAGACTAAATACGGAGCAAAATGGGTGAACCTACACTCTAAAATATGTTTATATATATCCGTATATAGTCTATAGTGAAAGCTCTAAAAAGTCTTATATTTATATTTAGGAATGGAGGAAGTACTACGTACTCCCTCTGTGCGAAAAAGCTTGTCACAAGTTTGTTTCTCAAATGGATGTATCTAACACTAACTTGATGTTAGATACATCTATTTGAGGGACAAATTTTTTGAATGGAGGGAGTACGTAGTAGCACGAATATGAGTAGTTGAGTACTACTAGCTCAGTTCCGGTGGATGATGCACCTGTGGACACAGTTTCGGTAAGTCTTGTTGCATTACCCTTAAAAACTAAGTCTTGTTGCAGCTATTAGGAGTATGATCGAGATGAGAAAGTACCGGAAATGATACTCGTATGGTTGCAGCTAGTTCCATCCAACACGGTCGGTGGCACGCTATGATTGGGTTGGGGTGGTCCATACCTTGATCGGCCAACCCGAACCTGAACGTCCAAGAGCCAGCGTCGTCATCTCCGCCCAAATAATCGCGCTACTCTTTCTTTTTTAGATGTGATTTGCGTACACCGGATCAGATAGAACCAAACCACTTCTGCTTAATACATAGTGTACTATAGAAGAAATAGAATTAGCAGAGAAGTAGAGGCAGTTGGGATCTGAAATCTCCGCGAAGGCACAACGATCGGAACAAAAGTCAGGGGACGCCGCGTGATTTGGCGCATCTACTGGCAAGCAGGAGGCAGGCCACAACTGTGCATGCATCCGTGGTTGCCATCTACCGCCGTTGGATTCTATTGGCATCCTTCCTCCACATGACAGCCTCACATCACATGGGAATGTTTTGCCCTCTCGCGGTCTCAAGGTCAAGTGTCTCCTGCCTCCTAGGTAGTCGGGTCGGTGCGTACCAGCATGACGACACAAGTTGCTGAATTATTACCACTCTTTTCTAATTATAACAGGAGCAGTTCAGTTTGAGCATAAGAGCAACTTCAATGGGGTTCAATGGGGCGACCCAAACGGACGGCACTTTTATCTGTTTTTTATCTGTTTTGAGTCGGCCGCACGCCCGGTGTCCGCCCTATTTTAGATTTGGGTCGGCAGTGCGCCCAACGCGCCGACCCATATGTGTCAGCGTGGCCGGCTGGCCGGCCTATTTCAACAATAGCTCATTTTTGCATTGTTTCACACACAACTTTTGCATTGAAAGATGTAGTCAAAATATATAGTTTCAAGAGAATAAAATAGCATAGTTTTACAAGCCGAATAAAAGTAAAAATGTCTCACATAGTTTTGCAAGCCCAATAAAGAAGATACATCTATGGATTGTCAACATGAGTCCACATATGCTCAACCAAATCATTTTGCAGTTGCACGTGAGTTCCCCAATCACGCATGTCATGATGAAATTGGGTGAACTGTTCAAACATTGCCGCTCCTCCATGCTCGGGCACAACATTCTCACCTTGAAACTAAAACCCTTGATCGTACAGATATTCCGGGCGCTCATATTCTACGATTATATTGTGCATGATCACACAAGTATTCATCACCTCCCACAGTTCCTGCGTGCTTCAAGTATTAGCATGATACTGAACGATGCCCCATCGAGATTACAAAACACCAAAGGCATGCTCGACGTCCTTCCTAGCACTCTCTTGCTCTTGGGCAGATCTTTTCCTCTTCTCTCCGACAGGGTTGGGGATTGTCTTCACAATAGTGGTCCAATGAGGATAGATACCGTCACCCAGGTAGTATCCTTTGTTGTAGTTGTGGCCGTTGATAGTAAAGTTCACCGATGGGTTGTTGCCTTCAGCAAGCCTAGCAAACACCGGCGAACGCTAAAGCACGTTGATATCATTGTGTGATCCGGCCATGCCTAAGAAAAAGTGCCAGGTCTAGAGATCTTGAGCCGCCACGGTCTCTAGTATGACAGTGCAAGCCCTGACATGGCCCTTATACTGCCCTTGCCAAGCAGAAGGGCAGTTCTTCCACTCCTAGTGCATGCAGTCTATACTGCCAAGCATCCCTGGGAAGCCCCTGCTGGCATTCATCGCCAACAAACGGGATGTATCTTCAGGAGTCGGCTCTCTCAAGTACTCAGGGCTAAACACAGCAATAACAGTCTTGCAGAACTTATACAGGGAGTCTATGAAGAAAATATGCCCTAGAGGCAATAATAAAGTTGTTATTTATATTTCCTTATATCATGATAAATGTATATTATTCATGCTAGAATTGTATTAACCGGAAACTTAGTACATGTGTGAATACAAAGACAAAACAGAGTGTCCCTAGTATGCCTCTCCTTGACTAGCTCGTTAATCAAAGATGGTTATGTTTCCTGACCATAGACATGTGTTGTCATTTGATGAACGGGATCACATCATTAGAGAATGATGTGATGGACAAGACCCATCCGTTAGCTTAGCGTTATGATCGTTGAGTTTTATTTCTATTACTTTCTTCATGACTTATACATGTTCCTCTGACTATGAGATTATGCATCTCCCTATCAAACGTCACAACGTAATTGGGTGATTATAAAGGTGCTCTACAAGTGTCTTCGAAGGTGTTTGTTGGGTTGGCATGGCTCGAGATTAGGATTTGTCACTCCGTGTATCGGAGAGGTATCTCTGGGCCCTCTCGGTAATGCACATCACTATAAGCCTTGCAAGCAATGTGATTAATGAGTTAGTTGCGGGATGATGCATTACGGAACGAGTAAAAAGGCTTGCCGGTAACGAGATTGAACTAGGTATGAGGATACCGACGATCGAATCTTGGGCAAGTAACATACCGATGACAAAGGGAACAACGTATGTTGTTATGCGGTTTGACCGATAAAGATCTTCATAGAATATGTAGGACCAATATGAGCATCCAGGTTCCACTATTGGTTATTGACCAAAGATGTGCCTCGGTCATGTCTACATAGTTCTCGAACCCGTAGGGTCCGCACGCTTAACGTTCGATGACGATTTGTATTATGAGTTATGTGATTTGATGACCGAAGTTTGTTCGGAGTCCCTGATGAGATCACGGACATGACGATGAGTCTCGAAATGGTAGAAAGGTAAAGATTCATATATTGGAAGGCTATATTCGGACATCGGAAAGGTTCCGAGTGATTCGGGTATTTTTCGGAGTACCGGGGAGTTACGGGAATTCGCCGGGAGAAGTAATGGGCCTTATTGGGCTTTAGTGGAGAGAGGGGAGAAGGGCCAAGAGGTGGCGCGCGCCTCCCCCCTGCTCGAAACAAATTGGACAAGGGGTGCGGGCGCCCCCCCTTTCCTTCTCCCTCTCCCTCTCTTTCCTTCTCTCCTACTCCGAATAGGAAAGGGAATCCTAATAGGACTTGGGAGTCCTAGAAGGACTCCCATGCTTGGCGCGCCCCCTAGGCCGGCCGCCTCCTCCCTCCCTCCTTTATATACGGGGGAGGGGAGCACCCCAAAGGCACTCAAGATTTGTCTTAGCCGTGTGTGGTGCCCCCCTCCACAGTTACACACCACGGTCATATCGTCGTAGTGCTTAGGCGAAGCCCTGCGCCGGTAACTTCATCATCACCGCCGTGCTTCGCACACAGGTGGCTAGTGGGTGTCTGTTTCTCCAACTTTAGTTGAATCGAGTGTGACTACGCCTGGTACTTGTTGAAGGTTAAAACATCACACTTGATGAAAAATCGTTGTGGTTTTGATGCGTAGGTTAGAATGGTTCTTGCTAAGCCCGTAGCAGCCACGTAAAACTTGCAACAGCAAAGTAGAGGACGTCTAACTTGTTTTTGCAGGGCATGTTGTGATGTGATATGGTCAATATGTGATGAGATATAAATTGTTATATGAGATGACCATGTTTTGTAAAGTTATCGGCAACTGGAAGGAGCCTTATGGTTGTCTATTAATAGCATAAGATGCAAGCGCCATGTAATTGATTTACTTTATCGCTATGCGATAGCAATAGTTGCAAAAAGCAATAGTTGGCGAGACGACCATGTGACGACACGTTGATAGAGATCAAGATGATGGAGATCATGGTGTCATGCCGGTGACAACGGAGATCATGACGGTACTTTGGAGATGGAGATCAAAGGCACAAGATGATGATGGCCATATCATGTCACATATTTTGATTGCATGTGATGTTTATCCTTTATGCATCTTATTTTTGCTTAGTACGGCGGTAGCATTATAAGATGATCTCTCACTAAAATTTCAAGGTATAAGTGTTCTTCCTGAGTATGCACCGTTGCGACAGTTCTTCGTACTGAGACACCACGTGATGATCGGGTGTGATAGGCTCTACGTTCACATACAACGGGTGCAAGCCAGCTTTGCACACGCAGAATACTCGGGTTAAACTTCACGAGCCTAGCATATGCAGATATGGCCTCGGAACATTGAGAACGAAAGGTCGAGCGTGAATCATATAGTAGATATGATCAACATAGTGATGTTTACAATTGAAAACTAATCCATCTCACGTGATGATCGGACATGGTTTAGTTGATATGGATCACGTGACCATTTAGATGACTAGAGGGATGTCTATCTAAGTGGGAGTTCTTAAGTAATATGATTAATTGAACATAATTTATCATGAACTTAGTCCTGATAGTATTTGCATAACTGTGTTGTAGATCAATAGCTCGCGATGTAGCTCCCCGTTTATTTTTGATATGTTCCTAGAGAAAAACTATGTTGAAAGATGATAGTACCAATGATGCGGACCAGGTCCGTGATCTGAGGATTGTCCTCATTGCTGCACAGATGAATTATGTCCTTGATGCACCGCTAGGTGACGGACCTATTGCAGGAGCAGATGCACACGTTATGAACGTTTGGCAAGCTCGGTATGATAACTACTTGATAGTTTAGTGCACCATGCTTTACGGCTTAGAACCGGGACTTCGAAAATGTTTTGAACGCCACGGAGCATATAAGACGTTCCAAGAGCTGAAATTGGTCCTTCAGACTCATGCCCGAGTCAAGAGGTATGAGACCTCTGACAAGTACTTTGCCTACAAGATGGAAGAGAATAGCTCAACCAGTGAGCATGTGCTCAGATTGTCTGAGTACTACAATCGCTTGAATCAAGTGGGAGTTAATCTTCCAGATAAAATAGTGATTAACAAATTTCTCTGGTCACTATCACCAAGTTACTGGAAATTCGTGATGAACTATAATATGCAAGGGATGACGAAAACGATTCCCGAGCTCTTCGTGATGCTGAAACCAGCGAAGGTAGAAATCAAGAAAAGCATCAAGTGTTGATGGTTGACAGGACCACTAGTTTCAAGTAAAAGGGCAAGGGAAAGAAAGGGAACTTCAAGAAGAATGTCAAGCAAGTTGCCACTCCCATGAAAAAACCCAAAGCTGGACCCAAGCCTAAAACTGAGTGCTTCTACTGCAAAGGAAATGGTCATTGGAAGCGGAACTGCCCCTAGATACTTGGCGGATAAGAAGGATGACAAAGTGAACAAAGGTATATTTGATATACATGTTATTGGTGTGTACTTTACTAGTGTTTATAGCAACCCCTCGGTATTTGATACTAGTTCAGTTGCTAAGAGTAGTAACTCGAAACGGGAGTTGCAAAATAAACACAGACTAGTTAAGGGCGAGGTGATGATGTGTGTTGGAAGTGATTCCAAGGTTGACAAGATCACCATCGCACACTTCCTTTACCTTCGGGATTAGTGTTGAACCTAAAATAAATATTATTTGGTGTTTGCGTTGAGCATGAATATGATTGGATCATGTTTATTGCAATACAGTTATTCATTTAAGTCAAAGAATAATTGTTGTTCCGTTTACATGAATAAAAACCTTCTATGGTCATACACTTAATATAAATGGTTTATTGAATCTCGATCATACTGATACGCATATTCATAATATTGATGCCAAAAGATGCAAAGTTGATAATGATGGTGCAACATACTTGTGGCACTGCCGTTTAGGTCACATTGGTGTAAAGCGCATGAAGAAACTCCATGCGTGGACTTTTGGAATCATTTGATTATGAATAATTTGATGCTTGCGAACCATGCCACATGGGCAAGATGACTAAGACTCCGTTCTCCGGAACAATGGAGCGAGCAACTGACTTATTGGAAATAATACATACTGATATATGCGGTCTGATGAGTGTTGAGGCTCGCGGCGGGTATCGTTATTTTATAACCTTCATAGATGATTTGAGCAGATATGGGTATATCTACTTGATGAAACATAAGTCTGAAATATTTGAAAAGTTCAAAGAATTTCAGAGTGAAGTGGAAAATCATTGTAACAATAAAATAAAGTTTCTACGATCTGATCGCGGAGGCAAATATTAGAGTTACGAGTTTGGTCTTCATTTGAAACAATGTGGAATAAGTTTCGCAACTCATGCCACCTGGAACACCACAGCGTAATAGTGTGCCCGAACGTTGTAACCGTACTTTATTAGATATGGTGCGATCTATGATGTCTCTTACCGATTTACCACTATCGTTTTTGGGGTTATGCATTAGAGACAACTGCATTCACGTTAAATAGGGCACCATTTAAATCCGTTGAGACGACACCGTATGAACTATGGTTTGGCAAGAAACCAAAGTTGTCGTTTCTTAAAGTTTGGGGTTGCGATGCTTATGTGAAAAAGTTTCAAACTGATAAGCTCGAACCAAAATCGAAGAAGTGCGTCTTCATAGGATACCCAAAAAGAAATTGCTGGGTACACCTTCAATCACAAATCCGAAGGAAAGATATTTGTTGCTAAGAATGGATCCTTTCTAGAGAAGGAGTTTCTCTCGAAAGAAGTGAGTGGGAGGAAAGTAGAACTTGATGAGGTAATTGTACCCGCTCCCGAATTGGAAAGAAGTTCATCACAGAAATCAGTTCTAGTGATGCCTACACCAATTAGTGAGGGAGTTAATGATGATGATCATGAGATCAAGTTACTACCGAACCTCGTAGGTCAGCCAGAGTAAGGTCCGCACCAGAGTGGTACGGTAATCCTGTTCTGGAGGTCATGTTACTTGACCATGACGAACCTACGAACTATGAGGAAGCGATGATGAGCCCAGATTCCGCGAAATGGCTTGAGGCCATGAAATCTGAGATGGGATCCATGTATGAGAACAAAGTATAGACTTTGATTGACTTGCCCGATGATCGGCAAGCCATTGAGCATAAATGGATCCTCAAGAGGAAGACGGACGCTGATAGTAGTGTTACTATGTGCAAAGCTCGAATTGTCGCAAAAAGTTTTCGACAAGTTCAAGGTGTTGACTACGATAAGATTTTCTCACTCGTAGCGATGCTTAAGTCTGTCCGAATCATGTTAGCAACTGTCACATTTTATGAAATCTGGCAAATGGATGTCAAAACTATATTCCTTAATGGATTTCTTGAAGAAGAGTTGTATATAATACAAACAGAAGGTTTTGTCAATCCTAAAGGTGCTAATAAAATGTGCAAGCTCCAGCGATCCATCTATGGACTGGTGCAAGCATCTCGGAGTTGGAATATATGCTTTGATGAGTTGATCAAAACATATAGTTTTATACAGACTTGCGTTGAAGCTTGTATTTACAAGAAAGTGAGTGGGAGCACTACAGCCTTTCTGATAAGTATATGTGAATGACATATTGTTGATCGGAAATTGATACGTCTCCAACATATCTATAATTTATGAAGTATTCATGCTATTATATTATCTGTTTTGGATGTTTATGGGCTTTACTAAATACTTTTATATTATTTTTGAGACTAACCTATTAACCGGAGGCCCAGCCCAAATTGCTGTTTTCTTGCCTATTTCAGTGTTTCGAAGAAAAGGAATATCAAACGGAGTCCAAACGGAATGAAACCTTCGGGAGAGTTATTTTTGGAACGGAAGCAATCCAGGAGACTTGGAGTAGACGTCAGGGAAGCTTCGAGGAAGCCACGTGGCAGGGAGGTGCGCCCTACCCCCTAGGCACGCCCCTCACCCTCGTGGGCCCCTCGTGGCTCCCCTGACCGACTTCTTTCGCCTATATATATCCATATACCCTAAAAATATCGAGGAGCATAATAGATCGGGATTTCCGCCGCCGCAAGCCTCTGTAGCCACCGAAAACCAATCTAGACCCGTTCTGGCACCCTGCTGGAGGGGGGATCCATCACCGGTGGCCATCTTCATCAACCCGGCGCTCTCCATGACGAGGAGGGAGTAGTTCACCCTCGGGGCTCAGGGTATGTACCAGTAGCTATGTGTTTGATCTCTCTCTCTCGTGTTCTTGATTCGGCACGATCTTGATGTATCGCGAGCTTTGCTATTATAGTTGGATCTTATGATGTTTCTCCCCCTCTACTCTCTTGTAATAGATTGAGTTTTTCCCTTTGAAGTTATCTTATCGGACTGAGTCTTTAAGGATTTGAGAACACTTGATGTATGTCTTGCATGAGCTTATCTGTGGTGACAATGGGATATTCACGTCAACTACTTGATGTATGTTTCGGTGATCAACTTGCGGGTTCCGTAACATTGTGAACTTATGCATAGGGGTTGGCACACGTTTTTGTCTTGACTCTCCGGTGGAAATTTTGGGGCACTCTTTGAAGTTCTTTGTGTTGGTTGAATAGAAGAATGTGAGATTGTGTGATGCATATCGTATAATCATACCCACGGATACTTGAGGTGACATTGGAGTATCTAGGTGAGATTAGGGTTTTGGTTGATTTGTGTCTTAAGGTGTTATTCTAGTACGAACTCTATGATAGATCGATCAGAAAGGATAACTTTGAGGTGGTTTCGTACCCTACAATAATCTCTTCGTTTGTTCTCCGCTATTAGTGACTTTGGAGTGACTCTTCGTTGCATTTTGAGGGATAGTTATATGATCCAGTTATGTTATTATTGTTGAGAGAACTTGCACTAGTGAAAGTATGAACCCTAGGCCTTGTTTCAACGCATTGCAATACCGTTTTCGCTCACTTTTATCATTAGTTACCTTGCTGTTTTTATATTTTCAGATTACAAAAACCTATATCTACCATCCATATTGCATTTGTATCACGATCTCTTCGCCGAACTAGTGCACCTATACAATTTACCATTGTATTGGGTGTGTTGGGGACACAAGAGACTCTTTGTTGTTTGGTTGCAGGGTTGTTTGAGAGAGACCATCTTCATGCTATGCCTCCCACGGATTGATAAACCTTAGGTCATCCACTTGAGGGAAATTTGCTAGCGTCCTACAAACCTCTGCACTTCGAGGCCCAACAACATCTACAAGAAGAAGGTTGCGTAGTACGAACTCTTGAATAGATCGATCCGAAAGAATAACTTTGTGGTGGTTTCGAACCCTACAATAATCTCTTCGTTTGTTCTCCGCTATTAGTGACTTTGGAGTGACTCTTTGTTGCATGTTGAGGGATAGTTATATTATCCAGTTATGTTATTATTGTTGAGATAACTTGCACTAGTGAAAGTATGAACCCTAGGCCTTGTTTCCTAGCATTGCAATACCGTTTGTGCTCACTTTTATCATTAGTTACCTTGCTGTTTTCATATTTTTAGATTACAAATACTCATATCTATCATCCATATTGCACTTGTATCACCATCTCTTCGCCGAACTAGTGCACCTATACAATTTACCATTGTATTGGGTGTGTTGGGGACACAAGAGACTCTTTGTTATTTGGTTGCAGGGTTGTTTGAGAGAGACCATCTTCATCCTACGCCTCCCACGGATTGATAAACCTTAGGTCATCCACTTGAGGGAAATTTGCTACTGTCCTACAAACCTCTGCACTTGGAGGCCCAACAACGTCTACAAGAAGAAGGTTGCGTAGTAGACATCAAAAATGGTGTCGAATTTTCATAAAAGCATAAATGAGTGTTTGAAAGGAGTTTTTCAAAGAAAGACCTCGGTGAGCTGCTTACATATTGAGCATCAAGATCTATAGAGATAGATCAAGACGCTTGATAAGTTTTTTCAATAAGTACATACCTTGACAAGTTTTTGAAGTAGTTCAAAATGAAACGGTCAAAGAAGGAGTTCTTGCCTAT
This sequence comes from Triticum aestivum, assembly GCF_018294505.1. NCBI lineage: Eukaryota > Viridiplantae > Streptophyta > Magnoliopsida > Poales > Poaceae > Triticum > Triticum aestivum. Next base: position 530,509,440 of record NC_057814.1, on the reverse strand, counting down.
GTTGCAAGGTGTGAAGTTGAGTAAAGACTCAAAACTCGACCACGGCAGAAAATAGAAAGAGAATGAAAAGTCACTCCCTATGCCTCAGTCATAGGTTCTATAAATTATGCTATGTTGTGTACCAGACCTACTGTGTACCTCGCCATAAGTTTGGCAAGAGGGTACAATAGTGATCCAGGAGTGGATCACTGGACAGAGGTCAAAATTATTCTTAGTGGAATAAGGATATATTTCTCGGTTATGGAGGTGATAAAGAGTTCGTCGTAAAGAGCTACTCGATGCAAGATTTGACACCGATCTGGATTACTCTGAGTCTCGATCTAGATACATATTGAAAGTGGGAGCAATTAGCTAGAGTAGCTTCGTGCAGACCATTGTAAACATAGAAATTTGCAAAATACATACGGCTCTGAATGTGGCAGATCCGTTGACTAAATTTACCTCACAAGCAAAGCATGATCACACCTTAGTGCTCTTGAGTGTTAATCACATAGCGATGTGAACTAGATTATTGACTCTAGTAAACCCTTTGAGTGTTGGTCACATGGCAATGTAAACTATGAGTGTTAATCACATGGTGATGTGAACTATTGGTGTTAAATCGCATGGCGATGTGAACTAGATTATTGACTCTAGTACAAGTGGGAGACTGAAGAAAATATGCCCTAGAGGCAATAATAAAGTTGTTATTTATATTTCCTTATATCATGATAAATGTTTATTATTCATGCTAGAATTGTATTAACCGGAAACTTAGTACATGTGTGAATACATAGACAAAACAGAGTGTCCCTAGTATGCCTCTACTTGACTAGCTCGTTAATCAAAGATGGTTATGTTTCCCAACCATAGACATGTGTTGTCATTTGATGAACAGGATCACATCATTAAAGAATGATGTGATGGACAAGACCCATCTGTTAGCTTAGCATTGTGATCGTTGAGTTTTATTGCTATTGCTTTCTTCATGAATTATACATGTTCCTCTGACTATGAGATTATGCATCTCCCGAATACCGGAGGAACACCTTGTGTGCTATCAAACGTCACAACGTAACTGGGTGATTATAAAGATGCTCTATAGGTGTCTTCAAAGGTGTTTATTGGGCTGGCATAGATCGAGATTAGGATTTGTCACTCCGTGTATCGGAGATGTATCTCTAGGCATCTCGGTAATACACATCACTATAAGCCTTGCAAGCAATGTGACTAATGAGTTAGTTGCGGGATGATGCATTACGGAACGAGTAAAGAGACTTGCCAGTAATGAGATTGAACTAGGTATGAGGATACCATGATCGAATCTCGGGCAAGTAACATACCGATGACAAAGGGAACAACGTATGTTGTTATGCGGTTTGACCGATAAAGATCTTCGTAGAATATGTAGGAGCCAATATGAGCATCCAGGTTCCGCAATTGGTTATTGACTAGAGATGTGTCTCGGTCATGTCTACATAGTTCTCGAACCCGTAGGGTCCGCATGCTTAACGTTCGATGATGATTTGTATTATGAGTTATGTGATTTGATGACCGAAGTTTGTTTGGAGTCCCAGATGAGATCACAGACATGATGAGGAGTCTCGAAATGGTTGAGAGGTACAGATTAATATATTGGAAGGCTATATTCGAACATCGGAAAGGTTCCGAGTGATTCGGGTATTTTTCGGAGTACCGGGGAGTTACGGGAATTCGCCGGGAGAAGTAATGGGCCTTATTGGGCTTTAGTGGAGAGAGGGGAGAAGGGCCAAGAGGTGGCGCGCGCCTCCGCCCTGCCCAAACCGAATTGGACAAGGGGCGGGCCCCCCCGTTCCTTCTCCCTCTCCCTCTCTTTCCTTTTCTCCTACTCCGAATAGGAAAGGGAATCCTATTAGGACTTGGGAGTCCTAGTAGGACTCCCTATGCTTGGCGCGCCCCCAAGGACGGCCGCCTCCTCCCTCCGTCCTTTATATACGGGGGAGGGGAGCACCCCAAAGGCACTCAAGATTTGTCTTAGCCGTGTGCGGTGTCGTGGTTCTAAGTCCGACAGTAGAATGGGGGTAGGGATGTAGAGGCAAGATCCTAGCTATGGAGAAGTTGTACGCACGAGTTTTACGAGTTTAGGTCCTTCTCGGAGGAAGTAACAGCCCTACGTCTCGGAGCCCGGAGGCGGTCGACTGGATTATATGCGTGTGTGTTACAGGGGGGTGCGAACCCTTGTGCCAGTGGAGGAGGGTGGCTTATATAGAGTGCGCCAGAACCCCAGCCAGCCCACGTTACAAGGAGTTCAATGTTCATCAAGAAGGAGCATTACAGGTAACATCCGTAATAAAGTGTTATAAATGGCTATTAAGTCTAGGAGTTAATGCCCGACCATTGCTGTGTAGAGGGACTTTAGGTCTTCTGTCCGTCGAGTGTTTCTTGTTACGGTCGAGTGACCTTGATTCCTCCAAGTGGAAATGTTTCTGGTCGAGTGGATGATGGTACCCCTCGAATGCTTCTGGCTTTAGAGTGATGTCCTTGGGGAGGGTATTTAGGTCAGGCCTGTGACCCTACCCTAGGTACATGTCCTCATCATTAGCCCCCGAATGGATCAGGGTTTGAGTGGAGAAGGAGTTGAAAATACTTCCGACTCATTTTTCGCGCTCCGGGTGTGTCTTGTTTTGGATCAACGAGCCGAGGTGGTGACACCAACTTCTTTTTCAGTCGCCTTGATCCATTCCTGGTTTTGTCGAGTGAACTTTTGCTGGAAGAGTTCCGAGTGCTAATGTGGAGGAGATCTTCCATCTGACAAGTTGTTCTGCTGCCCGCGGATCTCGCGGGATTCGAATTTCGGGAAGTGCGCGGGGCGGAGGAGGCCGCAGTAATCAGGCTGGATAAGGCAAGGCCGCCTCGATTCCCGCGCCGCCTTTTTTGCCACGTATCGCGCGCGCGACTGTTGCGGGATTTGATAAGATCGCCAGGGCCTACAGGTCAGTCACTCGGAAGCAACCCCATATAAGGCGCCGGATCGGGGTTTTTGTACAGTGCGTCCTCATTCTTCATCTCCCTGCTCAGTTTTCCCCACTGCGCCTGCTCCCGCTCCAGCGCCGCCGCTCCGTTCGAGCTCCGTCCGCGTGATGGGGAAAGAAAAGACGGTGGCTCTAGAGCGCGCGAAGAAGGCGACGGCGAGGGCGAAGGGGAAAAAGTCCAGCCGGGGCGGATCCTCGTCGCGGTCCGGTTTGCCGCGCGGCTGGATCCAGGGCGACTGGATCCGGTCGACGATCCGCCAGGACGACCTCGACGATCTGGCGGAGGAGGGGTTGATTCCTCATGGATCGGCGCGGCTCCCGGAGGATGAGACCGAACCCCGACCGCGGGAGGGTGAGTGCGTCCTCCTCGCCACTCACATCGACCGTGGATTTCTTTGCCTCCGCATCCTTTTCCCGAGCTTTCTTGAATTTCTTTGGAGCAAAACTTCATCACTTTTCCCCCAACGCCATCGTGTATCTTGCTGCTTTCGTGTCTCTGTGCGAAAATTTCTTGGGTTGTCGACCACACTGGGGTCTCTTCAAGCACATTTTCACGTGTCGCTCCCAGTCGGTCAAAAAGGCCAACCCGAGTGACGAGAGGACCCAAGTGATCCAGATGTGTGGGGGTCTTGGGATTCAGATGAGGGGTAAGAGCTCTTTCCCAGCCATAATTCTTCCTGAGTCGGTACGAGGGTGGCAGTCGACCTGGTTTTACTGCAAAGACCAGCCGACTCCAGGTCAGTCGACTGGACTTCCTCCCTATGGCTCGCGTAGAGAAGCCCTCCGCCTTGAAAGTGACTCCAGGAGAGAAAGCAGAGGTGAAAGTGCTGGTTGAGCGAGTGGTCCATCTCATTCATGAGGGTGTAACTGGAATGGATCTGCTAGAAGTCTTCCTCAGACGACGCATTCAGCCACTTCAAGCCCGCGACCATCCGATGTGGATGTATTCGGGCATTGAAGATTCCACTCGGTTGCACCCAGAAGAAGTCGACGAGGATACGGTGGAGAAGTGGTTGAGGAGTATCACTGGCAACAAGGATAACCCCAGGGGAGCCAGGAGAATCCCTCCACTTGACCAATCCTATGAACCAGACAAGGTCCGATTCTGAATTACCGAGTGTCATCTTATTTAACATGCAACTGTTTATGCTTCACCGACTGACTTTGTCTTGCTTGTTTTCTTCTAGGCCCTTACTGAAATGTATTCGATGCCCAACGGAGAGCAGGAGCAGGACCCAGAGGGGGAGGCGAGCGGAGGTGAAAGCGGCGAGTGCCATTCCGACGGAGAGGGGGACGAGGAGAGCGACGACCCGAGTGATGAAGAAGAGGTCGACTCTCCTCCCCGCAGGGAAAGGCGATCGAAGCTTACTCACGACCCGATGAGCGCCCGTGACAAGGCGACCGTTCAGGCCGGGCAGTCGTCAAAGCGTCCTCGGACGTCCTCTCCGGCACCAACTGAAAAGGCTCCAAAGCAGTCCAAGGTTGTAGTGCAGAAGACTCGGAAGGCGCTGCCGAGAATCAAAATTGACGTTCCTGTTGCTTCTGCGTGAGTGTCCTACTTTCGCTTTTACTCGATGCTCTGTGTTGTTTATTTTCCCCTTGGTTTGACCGAATGAATCTTGAAACTGGCAGTGCCGCTACCTCTGGGACCTCTGCTTATAAGAACGAGGATGAGGAAATGGAAGATGCGGTCACCTCCAACCCGGGTACAATCTTCGTGATTTTGTCTTCGCTTTGTCGATTGAACTGTGATATATCCAATCGGGTGATGAAACTTTGGCGACTGATCTTTTACAGCTCTCAACGTCATTGACCTCCCCGACGACGATGAGGACGAGCCACAGAGGCCCTTGGGGAGAAGAAACAGGAAAACGTCCACTGGCAAGATTCTTCAGTCGACACGGGTGGCGGAACCGGTAATTCAGGACGCCGGCGATGCCAATCGGACTTTCGTCTCCTTCGCCAAACCGATGTCGAGTGCTCGGCCTTTCGCGTCGGCTGCACAGACTCCCGCCGATCCACCTTCGCTTTTTGCTACACATCACGTCCCAGAGGACCAAGTGAGTGCTGCCAAAGAGGCTATACGCCAGGCGGGCATTATGATGGAGAAGATGAAGATGGTGCGGGAAGCCAGCCAAGCTGCTTATGATGCCAGCTCCGCTCTCCAGAGCAACGTCCAGGTTAGCAGATTGCCTACCGACTCTTTTGGCTTGTTCTGTTAGGATGTGGTACCTGAAAACTTTCTTTCAAAGAATCTTTTCATCTGTCTGTGCTTCACATCTGTACACCCACTGGGTGTTTCGATTTGTCACTGAGCAAATCCGTACTTTGAGCTGAATTCGATGTTGTCGTCGATTGAATTTTTGAACCAGTGGGGGCACGCTGAGTGCACCCACTGAGTGTAGTCCCCGGGACTATGGTGGACTGCGAGCAGTCGATTGTAGTCTTGGAATTTGAATTTCTTCACTCGGTCTGGTCGGGCCATGTCGAGTGGATCTTGAACCAGTGGGGGCACGCTGAGTGCACCCACTGGGTGTAGTCCCCGAGACCGTGGTCGACTGCTGGCAGTCGACTATGGTCTGAAGACTCTGTTTGTTGCTTTCTCTCTCTTTTTTTCCACTCGTGCTGGACAGGCCTTGTTGAGTGGAGATTGAACCAGTGGGGGCACGCTAATTGCACCCACTGGGTGTAGTCCCCGAGACTACTGTTGGATGTTTGATTCGGCAGTGGTCTTAGAATTTGTTGGCTTTACCCTTTTATCTCTCCGAAATAACCAATCTTTTCACTTGTCGACTGACCTGTTCTTTGGTTGCAGAAATCTTGTGATCTTGGAGCTCGTTTTGCTGACCTGGAGAAGCAGCGGATTCAACTCAACCTCGATCTGGAGCTGGCCAAGACAGAACTGCAGAAAGCCAAGGATGACGCCGCTGGTAAGGAAGACCTGTCGACTGAGTTATCCCTGAACCGGATTTCATTCTGCCTTTTCTGAATCAAGCATTATTTCTTTTAGAGAAACTAAACCAAGCTCTGGCGAAAAAGGATCAAGATCTGGCGGCCGCGCAGAAAAAAGCTGATGAGAAAACTGCGCTCGCTGAACAGAAGTTGGCTTCAGTCGGCAAATTGGAGGAAGAAAACTCCAAGCTGAAAACTGCCCTTGACGAAGGCAATAAGGAAGCAACTCGCCTGAAGAAGGACAAGGAAAATATGAACGAGAAGATGGAAGGTATTGCCCGCAGGAGGAACGATCTGGAGAGTTATCTGGGAAGCCTTGCTAAGAAGTTGTTCGTCATGCTTGAAGGTGTTTTCTTTGATTCGACTGGTTTGTTCTTGTCGACTCGACATATGATCATTGACTCACCCTTGAATTGTGCATGCAGAGTTTTGTCGGGACTTCGAGGAAGAGACCGGGCGAATTGAACCAAGCTTGGACCCAATGAACTCTCCAGTGAAGGATGAAGCTACCATGAATATGCTCCGACTGGAATCCCGCATCACTGGTGTTGTTGATTATCTCGCCCGACTGAAAGTCGCGATGTCGCGGATTGACACAGCTCTCTGGCCCATGGCAACACTTCAGAATGACCTCGAGTCTATGATGGCTCAGCTCAACGAAGTTACCAGTCGAATTCAAGAATGGAAGAAGTCTTCTGCCCGGTGCGGCGCTGATGTGGCTCTATCTCTGGTTCGCGTCCACTGTCGAGAAGCTCGGGAAGAGAAGCTGGCGGCAATTAAAGTTGCTAACACAGAGAGGCACGACTTCCAGTCCTTTATGGAGACTTTCATTGCTGCCGCCACTCGGATTGCTGACAGGATCGACCTGGACGAATTCGTCGAGCCTGCCAACCCCCCTCCTGCGGAGTGAACCAACTTTTATGCCCTGCCTTAAATTTGCCTCGAAATGCCGAGTGATTTTGTAATCGTTAAACTCCTTCAGGCTGAATGCCCGAGTACTTTGATCCGTGGTCTTGAACTTTAGGATTTATCTGAACTTGATTTATCTCTGAATATGCTTGCATTTGCCTTCGAGTGGAATTTGTTCTCCACACGGAATAATCTTTGTGCTTGAGATGCAGCTCTGAGGTGGATACTCCAGTCGACTTGCACCTCGTCGTCCTTGCAGATAAGGGTGGAGCGCGTGTTGTACTTGTAACGCGGCTCCGAAGGAGAAGGTTGCAGTCGACCTGCACCTCATCGTCCTTGCGGAGTGCACGTTGCACTTGTGACGCAGTCCCTAAGGAGAAGGTTGCAGTCGACCTGCACCTCGTCGTCCTTGCGGATAGGGATGGAGCGTACGTTGTACTTGTGACGTAGCTCCGAAGTAGAAGGTTGCAGTCGACCTGCACCTCGTCGTCCTTGCGGATATGGATGGAGCGTACGTTGTACTTGTGGCGCAGCTCCGAAGGAGAAGGTTTCAGTCGACCTGTGCCTCGTCGTCCTTGCGGATAGGGATGAGTTTCGAACTTTGGCGAGTACTGGACTACAGCTAAGCCCCCGAGTGGGAGGGTTGCTCATCACTCGGTAAGATTTTTCGAACTTAGGCGAGTACTGGACTGCAGCTAAGCCCCCGAGTGGGAGGGTTGCTCACCACTCGGTAGGATTTTTCAAACTTAGGCGAGTACTGGACTGCAGCTAAGCCCCGGAGTGGGAGGGTTGCTCACCACTCGGTAGGATTTTTCAAACTTAGGCGAGTACTCGACTGCAGCTAAGCCCCCGAGTGGGAGGGTTGCTCACCACTCGGTAGGATTTTTCAAACTTAGGCGAGTACTGGACTGCAGCTAAGCCCCCGAGTGGGAGGGTTGCTCACCACTCGGTAGGATTTTTCAAACTTAGGCGAGTACTGGACTGCAGCTAAGCCCTCGAGTGGAGGGTTGCTCACCACTCCGTAGGATTTTTCAAACTTAGGCGAGCACTGGACTGCAGCTAAGCCCCCGAGTGAGAGGGTTGCTCACCACTCGGTAGGATTTTTCAAACTTAGGCGAGTACTGGACTGCAGCTAAGCCCCCGAGTGGGAGGGTTGCTCACCACTCGGTAGGATTTTTCAAACTTAGGCGAGTACTGGACTGCAGCTAAGCCCCGAGTGGGACGGTTGCTCACCACTCGGTAGGATTTTTTCAAACTTAGGCGAGTACTGGACTGCAGCTAAGCCCCCGAGTGGGAGGGTTGCTCACCACTCGGTAGGATTTTTCAAACTTAGGCGAGTACTGGACTGCAGCTAAGCCCCCGAGTGGGAGGGTTGCTCACCACTCGGTAGGAATTTTCAAACTTAGGCGAGTACTGGACTGCAGCTAAGCCCCTGAGTGGGAGGGTTTCTCACCACTCGGTAGGATTTTTCAAACTGAGGCGAGTACTGGACTGCAGCTAAGCCCCCGAGCGGGAGGGTTGCTCACCACTCGGTAGGATTTTTCAAACTCAGGCGAGTACTGGACTGCAGCTAAGTCCCCGAGTGAGAGGCTTGCTCATCACTCGGTAGGATTTTTCAAACTTAGGCGAGTACTGGACTGCAGCTAAGCCCCCGAGTGAGAGGCTTGCTCATCACTCGGTAGGATTTTTCAAACTTAGGCGAGTACTGGACTGCAGCTAAGCCCCCGAGTGAGAGGCTTGCTCATCACTCGGTAGGATTTTTCAAACTTAGGAGAGTACTGGACTGCAGCTAAGCCCCCGAGTGAGAGGCTTGCTCATCACTCGGTAGGATTTTTCAAACTTAGGCGAGTACTGGACTGCAGCTAAGCCCCCGAGTGAGAGGCTTGCTCATCACTCGGTAGGATTTTTCAAACTTAGGCGAGTACTGGACTGCAGCTAAGCCCCCGAGTGAGAGGCTTGCTCATCACTCGGTAGGATGTTTCAAACTTAGGCGAAAACGGATTCGCGGCTAAGCCCCCGAGTGAGAGGCTTGCTCATCACTCGGTAGGATTTTTCAAACTTAGGCGAAACGGATTCGCGACTAAGTCACCCACTGGGGGATTTCAGACGCAAACAAAAGCAACAACAATCGTTTAAGAAGACTGTAAAGTTCTTGTCTTTGATAAACAAACTACAAAGGTATTTCTTATTACATCTCATCCGAATGAGTACTTAAGTATAAAAGGGGCGGAGCAGCTCCGCATTCCAAGCCCGTGGCTCGTCTTTCTGATGCTCGACATTGTAAAGATGGTATGCTCCATTGTGGAGAACTCTGGTGACAATGAAGGGACCTTCCCAAGCAGGGGCGAGCTTGTGTGGTTTCTGCTGATCCACTCGAAGAACCAAGTCTCCCTCTTGAAAGGCTCGACCCCTCATGTTTCTGGCATGGAATCGACGCAAGTCTTGCTGATAAATGGTCGACCGGATTAAGGCCATCTCTCGTTCCTCCTCTAGGAAATCGACTACGTCCTGCCGGGCCTGTTATGCTTCATCTTCAGAGAAGAGCTCGACTCGGGGTGCATTGGGAAGCAAGTCACTCGGTAGAACAGCTTCAGCTCCATAGACCAAGAAGAATGGAGTTCGGCCAGTCGACCGATTGGGAGAGTCCTCAATCCCCAAAGAACTGATGGAAGTTCATCGACCCAGGCGCCTGCTGCGTGCTTGAGATCACGGATCAGTCGGGGTTTCAGTCCTTTGAGAATCAAGCCATTTGCTCTTTCTGCTTGTCCATTCGACTGGGGGTGGGCGACTGAAGCATAGTCGACTCATGTGCCTTGGGAAGCGCAGAAGGCTCTGAACTCATCCGAATCGAAGTTCGACCCATTGTCAGTGATGATGTTGTGCGAACCCCATATCTGAATGTCAACTCTCTGATGAAGCCGACAGCAGTAGTGGCTTCAAGATTCTTGATAGGCTTGGTTTCAATCCATTTGGTAAACTTGTCGACTGCTACAAGCACATGAGTGAAGTCGCTCCTACCAGTCCTCAGCGGTCCAGCCATATCCAATCCCCAAACAGCAAAGGGCCAGATGAGTGGAATGGTCTTCAGGGCTGACGCAGGCTTGTGGGACATATTGGAGTAAAACTGGCAGCCTTCACATTTGTCAACTATATCTTTCGCCATTTCATTTGCTCGTGGCCAATAAAATCCAGCTCGGTATGCTTTGGCCACAATGGTCCGAGAGGACGCATGGTGGCCACAGGTCCCCGAGTGGATATCGTTGAGGATCACTCGACCTTCTTCTGGCGTTATGCATTTCTGGCTGACTCCAGTCACACTTTCTCTAAACAGTTGTCCTCTTATCACAGTAAAGGCTTTGGACCGACGGACGATCTGTCGAGCCTCCTCTTCGTCCTCTGGGAGTTCCTTCCTAAGGATATACGCAATATATGGCACTGTCCAGTCGGGAGTGATGACTAAAACCTCCATGATCAGGTCGACCACGGCTGGGACCTCGACTTCAGTCGGATCTGTAGCACTCTTAGGCTGCGGGGGCTCTTCAGTGAAAGGATCTTCTTGAACTGAAGGTGTATGAATGTGTTCCAAAAACACACTTGCTGGGAATGGCTTCTCTCTTGGAACCTATCTTTGCCAAATCATCGGCTGCTTGATTTTTCAGTCGGGGTATATGATGGAGCTCTAACCCCTCAAACTTCTTTTCCAACTTCCTCACCGCATTGCAGTAACCAGTCATAGCTGGGCTTCTGACGTCCCACTCCTTCATCACTTGATTGACTACCAAATCTGAGTCGCCGTAGACCATGAGGCGACGGACGCCGAGTGAGATGGCCATACGTAACCCATATAAGAGTGCTTCATATTCCGCTTCGTTATTGGAGGAATCAAAGTGAATCTGGAGAACATATCTGAGCTTGTCTCCTCGGGGGGATACCAGTACCACCCCAGCACCGGAACCATTCAGCATCTTGGAGCCATCAAAGAACATGGTCCAGTGTTCCGAGTGTACTTGAGTCGGCAATTGCTGTTCGATCCATTCGGCGAGGAAATCTGCTATTGCTTGGGACTTGATAGCTTTCTTTGCCTCAAACTTGATATCCAAGGGAAGTAGTTCAATCGCCCACTTTGCCACTCGACCAGTTGCACCTCTGTTGTTCAGAATCTCTGATAATGGAGCGTCGCTGACGACTGTAATGGAGTGGTTAGAGAAATAGTGTGCAACCTCCTTCGTGGTCATATAAATCCCATAAACAAGCTTCTCATAATGTGGATATCTTTGCTTTGATGGAGTCAAAACTTCAGAAACATAATATACTGGGCGCTGAACTTTATAGGCTTTTCTTTCTTCTTCCCGCTCGACCGTAAGTACTGTACTAACGACTTGTCCAGTGGCTACAATGTAAAGCAGTAAAGGCTCTTTGCTGATTGGGGCAGCATGCACCGACTGGCTGGAAAGCAGGGTTTTGAGCTCTGCAAATGCTGCATCAGCTTCAGGAGTCCACTAGAATTTATCAGACTTCTTCATCAGTCGGTAAAGAGGCAATGCCTTTTCACCGAGGCATGAAATGAATCGACTTAAGGCGGCCAAACAACTTGTAAGCTTCTGGACATCGTGCACACGCACAGGGCGTTTCATGCGGAGAATGGCACCAACTTTCTCTGGGTTAGCGTCGATCCCCCGCTCGGAAATGAGGAAGCCGAGTAATTTTCCGCCCGGAACTCCGAATGTGCACTTTAATGGATTAAGCTTGATATCATACCTTCTGAGGTTGGCGAAAGTTTCAGCAAAGTCAGCCAGCAGGTCGGAACCTTTACGTGACTTGACCACAATGTCATCCATGTATGCTTCCACATTCCGACTGATTTGAGTGAGTAAACACTTCTGAATCATCCTCATGAATGTGGCTCCAGCATTCTTCAGGCCGAATGGCATGATGACATAACAGAAGCACCCAAATGGAGTGATGAAAGCTGTTTTATCTCATCGGGTCCATACAGTCGGATCTGATGATACCCGGAATAGGCGTCCAAAAAGGACAGGCGCTCACACCCTGCAGTCGAGTCGACTATTTGGTCGATGCGGGGGAGAGGAAAGTGATCTTTCGGGCAGGCCCGATTGATATGCTTGAAGTCAATGCACATGCGAAGTGAGTCGTCCTTCTTGGGGACCATGACAACATTGGCTAGCCACTCGGAGTGGTAAATCTCTCGGATAAACTCAGCTGCTAGGAGCCGAGCCACTTCTTCACAAATTGCTTTTCTCTTCTGTACGGCGGACCGTCGAAGATGTTCTTTGACTGGTTTCACTTTTGGGTCGACTCGCAAACGGTGCTCAGCCAGCCCCCTGGGAACACCCGGCATGTCAGAAGATTTCCATGAAAAGATGTCCCAGTTCTCACGGAGGAACTGGATGAGCGATTCTTCCTATTTGGAGTCGAGTGTTGTCGAAATGTGTGTCGGAGCAGCACTGCGGTCGGTCGGGTGAATCTGAATCGGCTTCGTTTCACCAGACGACTGGAATGCAGAATCTGTGGCAGGCTTCTTAGCTCGCAACAAATCACTCGAATCTACATTCTTTTGATACTCCTGCAATTCTACTACTGCCATTTGTGCATCGACGATCTTTGAGCCCTTCTGGAAGCACTCTTCTGCCTTCTTCCGATTGCCAGAGATAGTGATCACTCCTCTAGGACCAGGCATCTTCAATTTCAGGTACACGTAACATGGTCGAGCCATAAAACGTGCATAAGCTGGCCTGCCCAGTATAGCATGATAAGCACTCTGGAAATCCACGACTTCAAACGTCAACTTTTCTTTGCGGTAATTCTTGGAATCACCGAAAATCACATCAAGGGCGATCTGGCCGAGTGACTCAGCCTTCTTGCTAGGAATAACCCCATGGAAACTTATATTGCTTCCACTGAGTCTGGACATCGGAATGCCCATTCCCTTCAAGGTATCTGCATGCAATATATTCAAGCCACTGCCACCATCCATCAGAACCTTAGTCAACCGAGTGCCTTCGACAACTGGGTCGACCACCAACGCTTGCCTCCCAGGGGTGGCTATGTGCGCTGGGTGATCGGACTGGTCGAACGTAATGGCAGTCTGAGACCACTTCAAATAACTGGGTGTCGCCGGAGCGACCATGTTTACTTCTCTGTTGATGAGTTTCAGTCAACTTTTGCTCTCAACATCAGCAAAAATCATCAGAGTGGAATTGACGTGGGGGTAACCATCATCATCTTCCTCTTTATCCTCAACTTTGTCCGACTCTTTTTCCTTTTCTTTAGGCTGTTTCTCTCGGAACTGCTGGATTAGGAGCCGACACTGTCGAGTGGTATGCTTCGGGTAAATGAGATTACCCTCTTCATCTTTTTTGGTGTGAATGTGGCATGGAAAATCCAACACATCATTTCCATCTTGATCTTTTATTTTCTTGGGGTTCCACGGTCCTTTGGGCTTCCCCTTGAACTTTTCTTGAGTCACGGCTAAGGCTTCTCCAGGAGCAGCTGGCTCGGCTTTGCGCTTCTGCTTCCGACTGGAGTTCCCTCCTCCGGTTTCATGGGCGACTATTTTCTGCTTGCCACTCCGGAGCCGATCCTCCTCTTCACCATTGGCATACTTGGTGGCAATCTCCATCATTCGACCCAGAGACATATCTCCGGTCTGACCGAACTTCAGATTCAACTCTCGATACTTGACACCTTCCTTGAAGGCACAAACTGCTTGGTGATCTGACACATTTTCCACCGTGTGGTGCAACGTGATCCATCTCTGGATATAATCCTTCAAGGTTTCATTCGGCTTCTGCACACAAGATTGTAGCTTTGTTAGCCCTGCTAGTCGTTTGCATGTACCTTCAAATGTTCTAACAAACACTCGGGCAAGTTCCTCCCAACTATAAATACTGCCGGGTGCTAACTGATTCAACCACGCTCTGGCCGAGCCCTCCAACATCAGAGGAAGGTGCTTCATGGCCACTTCATCATTGCCACCACCAATCTACACAACCACTCGGTAGTCCTCTAACCAAGTGTCAGGCTTGGACTCACCAGTGAACTTGCTGACTCCAGTCGCCAACCTGAAGTTGGGAGGAATCACTGCTGCTCTGATGGCTCTGCTGAAACACTCGGGACCTGAAACATGCACTCTGCTATCCGTCGGATAATCTCTATCATGGCCATCTCTGTGTGCCCTGTTCCTGTCAACATGACCTTGAACGAGAATGGATCTCGCGTCAAAGCCCGGCTCCCGGGGGTCGACTGGAATCCTTCGCCCACCACTGTGAGGGCGTCTGTCATCGTGTTGCCGAGGTGCGTATGACCCACTCCTTGGGGGAGGTGTGGGTACTCGACGTCGATCATACTGCTCACGGTTTCTGTACTGATCCTGTCGGTCTCCACGTCCCTCATGCCTTGGAGGCGATCTTGGGCTGTGAGCCGACTGAACTGTGTCTGCCATTACAGATCTACTATGAATCCTGTTCTGAGACTGTGACACTACTGTGTTCTGCTCCCCCACCGCCCGGAGCAAAGCTTGGATCTGCATCAAACCTCTACCAGCCTCCGACTGGGAAGGCTGAATCGACTCTGCTATTCGGGCGGCAACTGTGAGATTCTGGATCAGAGTTTGATATACCTGAGTCGGAGGCGGAAAAAGCTGTCGTCAACTGGACTCAGGAACCCGCTGCCGAGCACGCTCATCGAGTGCGTGCTGGAGGTTCTCCAGTCAAGTGGGTTCAGCCAAGTTGGCCAAGCACGCCTCCTCCAAGGCCCGGGCCTCGGGGGTTTCTCCAACGATTGGAGTGTGAAGTGCATCCATATTACGGTGGCGAAGCTCTTCCCTCTGCTGCGAAGAGAGTGGCTCGGGGCGGTGCTCCTCGTGGACACGCGAAGGATCGCCTCCGCCGTCACCACCGTCGTCGCAGGGGAAGCTAGGTGGAGTACGTGGTCCATTGACCATCAAGACTTCCGCCGCGGGGTCACTGCTGTCGCACTCGGATGCAGTCTCGACGGAGCCAGTCGAACAGGCCATAGAGAGTTTCATCGGGCCCGATTACCGCGACTTGGGGGTGACCGACTGGCGAGCCACCGCGTGCCTCACCCACCGCTGGAGCCTCGACCGACCGGAACGCTTGCGCCGGCGGGCAGCAGGGAGTGAAGACGCCACAGGAGCTGACCGATACTGGGTCGACGGCTGCCGCAGGAGGACGGCGCGGACGCACGCGCGAAAGTGCGTTTCCCCGCGGACGGGGAGCGCCTCGACGTCGAGTGGAGCCTCTTGGAGCCAAGCGGAGTCGTCGGCGACGAACACGAGCGCGCCGAGACGGATCTCACGGCCCTCGGCCAATCCTCCGCCTGAAACCATGCTGATGGGGATCGGAAAAATTGCAACTTCTCCAACAAGTCGCTAAGACACCCGCCCCATGGTGGCGCCAACTGTCGTGGTTCTAAGTCTGACAGTAGAATGGGGGTAGGGATGTAGAGGCAAGATCCTAGCTATGGAGAAGTTGTACGCACGAGTTTTACGAGTTCACGCCCTTCTCGGAGGAAGTAACAGCCCTACGTCTCGGAGCCCGGAGGCGGTCGACTGGATTATATGCGTGTGTGTTACAAGGGGTGCGAACCCTTGTGCCAGTGGAGGAGGGTGGCTTATATAGAGTGCGCCAGAACCCCAGCCAGCCCACGTTACAAGGAGTTCAATGTTCATCAAGAAGGAGCGTTACAGGTAACGTCCGTAATAAAGTGTTATAAATGGCTATTAAGTCTAGGAGTTAATGCCCGATCGTTGCTGTGTAGAGTGACTTTAGGTCTTCTGTCCGTCGAGTGTTTCTTGTTACGGTCGAGTGACCTTGATTCCTCCGAGTGGAAATGTTTCTGGTCGAGTGGATGATGGTACCCCTCGAATGCTTCTGGCTTTAGAGTGATGTCGTTGGGGAGGGTATTTAGGTCAGGCCTGTGACCTTACCCTAGGTACATGTCCTCATCATGCGGTGCCCCCCTCCATAGTTACACACCTCGGTCATATCGTCGTAGTGCTTAGGCGAAGCCCTGCGCCGGTAACTTCATCATCACCGTCACCGCGTCGTCGTGCTGACGGAACTCTCCCTCGGCCTCAACTGGATCAAGAGCTTGAGGGATGTCATCGAGCTGACCGTGTGCTGAACGCGGAGGTGCCGTACGTTCAGTGCTTGGATCGGTTGGATCGCGAAGACGTTCGACTACATCAACCGTGTTACTAAACGCTTCCGCTTTTGGTCTACGAGGGTACGTGGACACACTCTCCCCGCTCGTTGCTATGCATCTCCTAGATAGATCTTTTGTGATCGTAGGAATTTTTTTGAAATTACTGCGTTCCCCAACAGTCTAGGCATGTAGACTCGCTCATACGGACGTGCTCGTCAATGAGATCACTGGGCACTCCGTATGCAAGCATTCGGATGGCGGAAGTGCATTTCTGATAAAAGGAGAAACCAATCTTTCCAACGGCATCCTCTTTGCACTCGAAATAGTCATCATAGCTGACCACCCCGTCTCTAATACGATTGAAAGGATGCCTACTCATACGGAAACGGCAGCGGAATTTCTGATGTTTGAACAACGGATTTGTTGTTTCAAAGTAGTCATTCCAAAGAAGGAAATGTCCGCTCTCTCGATTGCGATTCAACGCCGGAAGGTGGCCCGGAATGGAGCCATGGAACGTCAGGCGCTGGCTATTGAGGTGGTGGTGGACCAACACGACAGCCAATATCTCCTCCTCGTCATCGGACGTCGGAGTCGCAAATGAAATTGTGAAAAAGAACTCGTCGTCGGAGTCCATTTTGTATTTGGCAAACTGTCGAACAGCTTGCGGGCGTCGACGAAGGAGACGGCCGGCGAAGGGAGTCGCGACGCGCACGGACCAGCTAGCTGCCCTGCCGGCGTCCGACGAGCGTGCCGGTGAGGATCTGGCCAGGGCGGCGAGGCTGCTTCTTGGTCGCGGTCGCGCCTGTGTCAGGTCGGAGCGGAAGTGGGAAGCTGTCGGCTCCCCGACGGCAAGACGGCGGTGACTGGCAACGTGGGAGATGGCGGCATTGCAGAGCGGATGTTGCGGCGCCGGCAGCTGGCAGAGCCACCGGAAAAATAGGCGGCGGCGTCGGAGGCAAAGGAGGTGGGCGAGGGTTTGTTGTTGGATGAGGAGAGGCCAATGTGCCACCGACCAGCGGGCCCGGGGAAAAGAAGACGAGCGTGCGCGTCCGTCTCGTATCCGCGCCGACGCAAATCCGGCTCAAAAATGGGCCGGGAATGGATCGCCCGCGGACAAAAAGCGGACGCGTCTCCGTTTGGGTCGGCGCCGACTTTTATGTCCGCGTCGACCCAAACGGACTCCCGCGGAAGAAATGGGTCGCCCCGTTGATCTTGCACTAATATCGATCGGGCTCCACTCAAATCAAATAAAAAAGCATGCCGATCGGACAGCCTCTGTTGTCCGTTCTCATGCGTGTGTTGATTCGGATGGAGATGGATCGCTGCGGGAACGAGCCATGACCGTCAAAATGCCAGCGTTGGGTTCCGGGGCCGTCCCCATGCCGTCGTCAGTCTTTCTATTTTTTTTAGATCGCCGACGTCAGTCCTTGGAGCATCATCACTGTGCTGACACAAAGCCTGCCCCATACCATTCTCATTCACCCTGCGTTTGTCAGACAAAGAAACGATAGTCAAAGACGCAACCTGCACCAGCACTCGAGTAGGAGTAGTCCGAGCACGCACCACCGGAGAGACCTGGGAATTCGGAAGCGAGACCGTAATTACTCACCCTTACCGACCCAGCAACGTCACAGGCTGCGAGAGAGTTTTGGTTGCAACCGTACTCCTGCTGTACCACAACGGTTCCTGCCCCGTCCAACCACGGTCGAATTCACTGTTTTGACTTTTTTCTAAACTTAAGCCGGATCTGACCCTCCTTTGAAATTAGGGCTTGTTTGGTTTCAAATAAGTCATCAACTTATAAGTCGAAAAGTGAAAAAAGTGACTTAATTTGCCAAACAGACCTAACTTATAAGTCACCCTAACTTATAAGTCATAAGTTGCTCCACCCCAACTTAAAACTTATAAATCACCCATTTTTGCGTGGGTCCCATCATCTTTACATAAAAAAAACAGGATGGAAAGGTGTGGTCAGGTGACTTATAAGTCAGGTGACAATCAAACAGGCGTGACTTATAAGTCCGGGCCCTTATTTTCGAATCTGACCCTCTTTTCTACCGCCACTGTCTCTGGCCGTAGGATTCAACTATCTACCGCCCTGGTCAATAGTGGTAGGAATTGATCAGCTTCTAGATATACGTGACGGAGGCCTACCGCCACAGATGATGACGGTGGCCTTCAATACCGTCCCGCCATGCAATCTGGCGGTAGTCGCACATGGCCGGCCGCTGGTGCTAATGCATCTGCTAATCAACGTGTGCACTAGCTAGCCTGCTATCGAACAAACACTAGTACTCCGATCCTGCATTTGCACTCGACTGACAACAATCGTGCACTAGCTAGTAAAACATGCGATAAATGGTACATGCACATGCATTAGTTAAATGCATGCACGTAAAGCTAATCAAAGGATCAACTGTTTCCCTCCCTATATGTCATGTACTTAAGAAAAAAAATAGTCTTCTATAATCAAAAAATAATTATATGTCATGATAGGAAAGAAAGAAAGAAATTAAGTTATTGTGCACTTTGCACTTGAGCAACAAGCTAAGTACATTTCGTTATTTTTCTTGGCTTGAAAGCTATCATATTTTAAAATATTCAATTTTTTTGCAAGGGATTTTAAGTATATGGCCACTATCATACATTGTTTGATTTTAATATGATGGTTGCCAGAAACAAAATATTAAGAATTTTAATGATGGGTTAGTCATGATTTTAATATAAGAGTTTTAAAATGATGGTTGCTAGAAACAAATATTAAAATTTGGATTTAAATCCGCTCCAACAGCGGCAAACGACATTTGCTGCGTTGCGGATTTCATGCAAACACTGCGGACTCCAGTAAAGTTCGGATATAATTTACATAAAACAAACAATATTTCGACCGTTTAACTAAAAACTATATAAAAAACTAAACCCTATATAGGACGACCAGCTCGTACGCGTGGTCGCCCTGTTCTGCCTCACCGCCGTCGTTGTCGTTGTCGGTGTAAAAACCGGCCGATCTCGGGTAGGGGGTCCCGAACTGTGCGTCTGAGGATCGAAGGTAACACGAGACTAGGGACACGATGTTTACCCAGGTTCGGACCCTGTTAATGGAGGTAATAACATACTTCCTGCTTGATTGACTTTGATGAGTATAGGGGTTACAAGAGTTGATCTACCTCAAGATCGTAATGGCTAAACCCTAGATGTCTAGCCTATGTGATTTTTGATAGCCTCTACGAACTAAACCCTTCAGTTTATATAGACACTGGAGGGGCCTAGGGTTGTACAGAGTCGGTTTACAGAGAAAGGAAATCACACATCCGGACGCCAAGCTTGTTATCCACGCAAAGGAGAGTCCCGCGCAGACACGGGAGAAGGCCTTCTATCTTGTATCTTCACGGCCCATCAGTCCGGCCCATGCCACATAGCTAGGATGCCCGGGGTGAAGGAAATATGTCCTAGAGGCAATAATAAAGTTATTATTTATTTCCTTATATCACGATAAATGTTTATTATTCATGCTAGAATTGTATTAACCGGAAACATAATACTTGTGTGAATACATAGACAAACAAAGTGTCACTAGTATGGCTCTACTTGACTAGCTCGTTGATAAAAGATGGTTATGTTTCCTAGCCATTGACATGAGTTGTCATTTGATTAACGGGATCACATCATTAGGAGAATGATGTGATTGACTTGACCCATTCCGTTAGCTTAGCACTCGATTGTTTAGTATGTTGCTATTGCTTTTTTCATGACTTATACATGTTCCTATGACTATGAGATTATGCAACTCCCGTTTACCGGAGGAACACTTTGTGTGCTACCAAACGTCACAACGTAACTGGGTGATTATAAAGGTGCTCTACAGGTGTCTCCGAAGGTACTTGTTGGGTTGGCGTATTTCAAGATTAGGATTTGTCACTCCGATTGTCGGAGAGGTATCTCTGGGCCCTCTCGGTAATGCACATCACTTAAGCCTTGCAAGCATTGCAACTAATGAGTTTGTTGCGAGATGATGTATTACGGAACGAGTAAAGAGACTTGCCGGTAACGAGATTGAACTAGGTATTAAGATACCGACGATCGAATCCCGGGCAAGTAACATACCGATGACAAAGGGAACAACGTATGTTGTTATGCGGTCTGACCGATAAAGATCTTCGTAGAATATGTGGGAGCCAATATGAGAATCCAGGTTCCGCTATTGGTTATTGACCGGAGACGTGTTTCAGTCATGTCTACATAGTTCTCGAACCCGTAGGGTCCGCACGCTTAACGTTTCGATGAGAGTTATATTATGAGTTTATATGTTTTGATGTACCGAAGGTTGTTCGGAGTCCCGGATGTGATCACGGACATGACGAGGAGTCTCGAAATGGTCGAGACATAAAGATTGATATATTGGAAGCCTATATTTGGATATCGGAAGTGTTCCGGGTGAAATCGGGATTTTACCGGAGTATCGGGAGGTTAGCGGAACCCCCCGGCAACATAATGGGCCTTAGTGGGCCTAGGTGGAATAGAGGAGAGGCGGCTAGGGCTGGGCCGCGCGCCCCTCCCCCCTAGTCCGAATAGGACAAGGAGAAGGGGCGGCGCCCCCCTTCCTTCTTCTCCCTCTCCTCTTTCCCCCCTCCCAAGTCCTAATCCAACTAGGAAAAGGGGGGAGTCCTACTCCCGGTGGGAGTAGGACTCCTCCTGGCGCGCCCCAAGGCTGGCCGCACCCCTCCCCCTTTGCTCCTTTATATACGGGGGCAGGGGGGCACCCCAGAGACACAACAATTGATCTATTGATCTCTTAGCCGTGTGCAGTGCCCCCCTCCACCATATTATACCTCGATAATATCGTAGCGATGCTTAGGCGAAGCCCTGCGTTGGTAGAACATCATCATCGTCACCACGCCGTCGTGCTGACGAAACTCTCCCTCAACACTCGGCCGGATCGGAGTTCGAGGGACGTCATCGAGCTGAACGTGTGCTGAACTCGGAGGTGCCGTGCGTTCGGTACTTGATCGGTCGGATCGTGAAGACGTACGACTACATCAACCGTGTTGTGTTAACGCTTCCGCTTTCGGACCACGAGGGTACGTGGACAACACTCTCCCCTCTTGTTGCTATGCATCACCATGATCTTGCGTGTGCGTAGGAATTTTTTTGAAATTACTACGTTACCCAACACGGGGACCCCCTAATCCAGGACTCCCTCAGTAGCCCCTTGAACCAGGCTTCAATGATGATGTGTCCGGCGTGCAGATTATCTTCGGCATTGCAAGGCGGGTTCCTCCTCCGAATACACCAAAGCAGTTTTATGAACAAGTGAACTGTATCCGGCTTTGTATAATGGTTACAGCCCTCAGCCACAAGGGCATAATACTTAATCAAAATAAGGTCTGTCTACTGACAGCTTTTTCGGCGAAACATTAAGTCTGGCCTCTTTATCATTTCAAACCATTTTTCGGCCTCCCGCTTCGCGTTTTGTGACGCAACCTCCAGTGACACGTCTTGTCAAACCAGAGATCGTGTCCCACTATTACGGGATTCTCATCAATGCGGGTTTGGGTAATCCAACTATGTCATTCGCACGACCCCTTGGGAATAGGCGAGTTTTAAGGCTTGAGGGGGGCGCTTGATATTCACAGCCTATATAAGCGGATAAAGATCCACTATTTCATCCCACGCCTTCTTCTTTCCTTTGCCTCCCCATTCTCGAGCTCCACTGCCCAAGTTCCAATCTTTCCCACCGCCACCAACTTCTCCGGCCATGGCCGGATCCGGCTCTCAAGGCAAGTTGGTGGCCTCCTCCGTGACGGAGAAGGACGTCAAGGGGCTCCAAGAGGCGGGGTACCTGAGTGTGGACATCGCGCACAGGATCCCTGCCAAGAAGCAGGTCATGCCCACCCCAGACCCTGGCGAAAGGGTGGTTTTCATCCCCCACTTCCTCCGCATCCCTTTGTCCGTGGTTTCCCCTCCATCCCTTTGTCCGTGGTATCATGTTCTATTACGAGCTGGATTTCCATGATTTAGCCCCAAATTCCTTTCTCCACATCTCGGCGTTCATCGTCGTGTGCGAGGCGCTCCTCCGCATCCCCCCACACTTCGGCCTATGGCTCAAAGTCTTCAACGTAAAGCCGAAGGTGGTCAACGGGCAGCACACGGACTGCGGCGGCGCCATGGTGAGCAAGCTCCCCAACGTCACTTGTCCCAAAGGGGTTTTTGTGGAGACGGTCAAGATATGGCAGCAGGAGTGGTTCTACATCACCGAACCTTGCGGCGCCAACTGGGCGGCCACTCCTGAGTTTAGGTCCGGACCCCTAATGCGGCTCGAGTCATGGACCAACAAGGGTATGGATGGGGATCAACCGACGAGGTGATGATGCTGCAGAAGCGCATCAAGAATATTATTTAGAAGAACACCGGCCTCACTGACGTGATCCAAGTGATGATGTTTCGCCGGATCCTTCCCTGCCAGCGCCGGCCTCTCCCCATGTGGGAGTTCAATCCGGAAGGTCCGCGGACCCTGCAGTGATTCTTCGGCACGACGCACAGAGAGATCTGGAAGCTGCTTTTCAAGGCCCAGAAGTCGTGGCCGGAGACGACTGACGACATCGGCCTTGACTGCGACCATCCAGCCACCGGGGTAAGTATTCAGCTTCCGAACATAACTCAGTTCGCAATTCAAAGGGGTGTGCTGAAACTTTCATCCTTTAATCAGGGTTGGACAAAGAAAGCAGAATGAATCAAGTGTTCGGCTCCACTTCCCGAGAATCCAGCTGATCCTCTGCTAACGAGGATGCTGGTCCCGGCGCCGTACCAGGCGCCGGAGAAGAAGGCCAAGAAGAAGGGCAAGGAGGCCAAAAGTGGCCTCCGCCGTAAAGGTACTTCGGATGCTATTTCGAAGAGACCGAGGCTCACTCCTCCCACGAGGGAGATGAAGACGGGGAGGAGGAGGAAGAAAGCAATTCTCCCCCTAAGGGGAGAAGAAGAAAAGGGCGGCCTCCGCAGATCCAGAGGTGGAGGCGTCCAAAAGGGGGAAGTGTCCCTTTCGGATGGCTCAGATTCGTATACCGAAGCCATCCCTAAGCGGCGCCCTAGGGCAAACCCTGGCCGAATCGTAAGTATTCAAAGATACTATACACATATCTGGCTTTTTACAAATTATAGGATAACATACCATTTATGTATTTCAGTCCGGCCCATGATCTCCCCCAACAATCATCGTCTTTGGGGAATTCTTTGGCGCCGGAGATGATGGAGAGCGAAACGCCTCCGCGAGCCTCTCCGTCGCCTGCCGCGGATGACACCGAGGTGTTATCCCGAAGGACCTCTCCGGGCCAGGAAGAGGTGCGGAAGGCCGCAGCAACGGCGCCAGAGGGTAATGCCTCGGCTGCCGGGAGCATGGGGGGCACAACCCCCATGGAAACTCACGATGGGGGTTCGGATCTGTCCAACCCCCAACCGAATACCACTCAGGAGACCCACACGGCTCTGGGATCGAGCAAGCAACCCCCTTTAAAGGAAGGGGCACTACTAGGAAAAGGGCTATAGACAATATGCACACTAATGGCGCACCAGACATGCGGTGCGCCACTACTATATAGCAGTGGCGCACCGTGTGCTGGTGCGCCATTAGTGTAATAGACACTAATGGCGCACCACAACTATGGTGCGCCACTACTAACAATTTTTTTTCTTTTTTCCAAAAATACTAATGGCGCACTGTGGGGCGGTGCGCCATTAGTGTCTATCACACTAATGGCGCACCACAACCATGGTGCGCCAGTACAAACAATTTTTTTTCTTTTCTTTTTTCCAAAAATTCTAATGGCGCACCAGTCACGCCGTGCGCCACTACTATCATTTTTTATTTTTTTTGCAAAACTACTAATGGCGCACTGCCAGCTGGTGCGCCATTAGTAACCAGGGTTACTAATGGTGCATTTTTTGGTGGTGCGCCATTAGTAACCTGGGACCAGCTAGATATTTTGGACAGCCACCTACACACTCACTTTCCCCACTTCATTCTCTCCACCTCCTCCTCCAAGCTTGTCTCGGGTGCCTCCTCCTCCTCACCTCATTTGCACCATAGATTCATCCAAATTAATTGGTTAAATTACCTTTTTTTGATAGGTAAGTAAGGGGAAAGCTTTCTTTATGTTGTAGATCTACTTTTTTCTCCCTCTAACAACGTGCAGATGCACTTTTTATGACCTAGCTAGATCTATGTATGTTTGTGGTGTTTCATATGTTTGTGGTGTTGCATATATGTTTGTGTTTGCAGGTACTGGTATTTGAAATGCGATAGTTGCCAATATTTTGCCGGAATGTTGATTCATTTCCGTTTCGGCGATAATTTTGGCACTATGCATTCTTTTTTGTCCTATTTTTAGGCAAAGTCATGCCAAATTTTTTCTTGGTTCTAAAATATAGTTTTGCTCTACCCCGCAGGCGACCATGGTCCGCACGATGACCGAAGGCATTGTGAATAGGTTTTTGAGCTCTGCGAAGGCCGAGATGCTTCAAAATAACGAGACGGAGATAAGATGTCCGTGTCGAAGATGCAAGCTGAGGAGCCTTATGGACCCGGATTCCGTACAGGTGCGGGACCACCTGCTCTTGCGTGGTCTCATGGATGGCTATCGGTGGCAAGGTGATGAAGATGATTATGAAGTTGTCCATGGGGGCCGGCCGGCAAGAAATGAGGAAGGGCAGCAAGACAACAGCGGCGAGGGCGGGCGAGAAGACGAAGAATCTCCAGGACATGATCACGAAGTAGATGCAGTACACAGTCATCATGTAGAAGATGCCGGACATGATGATGAGGAAGATGCCGGAGCAGACGAAGGGCATGATCATGAAGATGAAGATGCCGGAGCAGACGACGATGGACCATCGATGGGCTGGGTGCAGGACCCTCATATTCAAGAGCTGCTTCTCAAGCAGACGGATAACGCAAGAGCTGCCGCCCGAGAGAAAGCCAAGCTGGATCAACTGGAGATAGACGCGGTTACTCCATTGTATGAAGGATGCAGGCCCGAGGATACCCGCCTGAAAGTAACGCTCATGGCTCTGGAGATGAAGGTAAAACACAAAATGACCGACGCATGCTTCGACGAGAACATGTCATTCTGGCACGAACGTCTTCCCAAGGGGAACAAGTGCCCGACCAGTTTCGAGGAGGCGAAGAAAATCGTGTGTCCTCTGGATTTACCGCACGTGAAATACCATGTGTGCATGAACAATTGCATCATTTATCGGGACGAGCACGCGGAGTCTACCATATGTCCGGTGTGCGGCGTCACTCGATACAAGAAGAGGAAGAAAGCTCCTCGAAAAGTGGTGTGGTACTTTCCGATCACTCCTCGTCTGCAGCGGTATTTCGCGGACCCTAAGGTAGCAAAGCTCTTGCGCTGGCACGCGGATAGGGAGGAGAAGAAGCGAGAAGATGACGCAAATGATCCGGAGATAAATAAAAAAGACAAGATGCTGAGTCACCCTAAGGATGGGAGCCAGTGGCAAGCGTTGAACTTCGAACACCCAGAATTTGGGAACGATCCAAGGAACATCGTGCTGGGCGCGAGCACCGATGGAGTCAATCCGTTTGGCAGCCAGAGAAGCACACATAGCACCTGGCCTGTGTTTGTGTGGATGTACAACCTTCCCCCTGGTTGTGCATGAAGAGGAAGTACATTCACATGAGTATGCTAATTGAAGGGCCGAAACAACCAGGGAACGACATCAATCTGTATCTGGGGCTGCTGAAAGAGGAGCTAGACACGCTGTGGAAAACGCCAGCCAATACGTGGGACGCCGCAGAGAAAGAATATTTCCCTATGAGAGCCGCACTGCTCACGACGGTGCACGACTATCTCGGTTACGGATATCTCGCGGGGCAGGTGGTCCACGGATTTTCTGGATGCGTCAGGTGCATGGATGACACAACGTATCGCCAGCTAGATAGAGATCCCGGGTCTTCGAAAACCGTGTTCATGGGACATCGAAGGTGGCTTCGCGACGATGACCCATGGAGAAAACGCAAGGATCTGTTCGATGGTGAAACCGAACCCCGAAGACGCCCGCGTACGAGGAGCGGCGAGGAAATAGACGAGCTGTTGAAAAATTGGAAAGATTGCCCACTGCCGGGAAAGAAGCAAAAGGCGCCAGAGCCGGGAAAGAAGCGAAAGGCGCAAGAGCCGCTGCTGAAGGTATGGAAAACGAGGTCTGTTTTCTGGGACTTGCCGTACTGGAAGATCCACCGTGTGCCTCACAGCCTTGATGTCATGCATATCACGAAGAACGTGTGCGAGAGTCTGCTTGGTACCCTGCTCAACATGCCGGAGAGGACCAAAGATGGGCCGAAAGCAAGGGCAGACTTGAAATCAATGGGCATCAGGGAGGAGCTTCACGCTAATGATGATGATGATGAGGCGAAGCAGGACACGGAAAGTCGTCGCAAAGGCAAAAAGGCCAAGAAGACCGGAAATGACTTCCCTCCCGCGTGCTTCACTCTAAGTCAGGAGGAGATCGATCAGTTTTTCACCTGCCTCGTAGGAGTAAAACTTCCTTACGGTTACGCGGGGAAGATAAGCAGATACCTAGACTCAGCGAAGCAGAAGTTCAGCGGGATGAAGTCTCACGACTGTCACGTGCTGATGACGCAGATACTTCCAGTTGCAATCCGTGGGATCATGGACGCGCACGTCCGTGAAACGCTATTTGGCCTATGCAACTTTTTCGACGTCATCTCTCGGAAGTCGGTTGGCGTGAGGCAACTCAGAAGGCTACAGGAAGAGATCGTGGTGATACTATGCGAGCTTGAGATGTACTTCCCGCCCGCATTCTTCGACGTTATGGTGCATCTGCTGGTCCATATCGTGGAGGATATCATCCAACTCGGGCCGACGTTCCTGCACAGCATGATGCCGTTCGAAAGGATGAATGGTGTCATCAAAGGATACGTTCGCAACATGTCACGTCCAGAGGGAAGCATAGCCAGGGGCTTTCTGACCGAAGAGTGCATCTCCTACTGCACGAATTATCTAGGCATCGAGAACCCCGTTGGTCTGCCCGTCAACAGGCACCTCGGCAGGCTCGCTGGATGGGGTCACCGTGAGGGTCGCCGCGAAATGCATGTCGACTTCGAGGGTCGACTCGCCGACTTTGAAAGAGCAAACCTAGTCGCGCTACAACACATAGACGTGGTCGATCCTTGGGTGGTAGAGCACAAAACCTTTATTGAGAAGACGTACAATGACCGAGGCCAACAGAGGACGGACGGAGATATAATCAAAGAGCACAACTCATGTTTCACGCGTTGGTTCAAGCAGAAGCTTCTGTCGTACCCTTTACATGAGGATTCTTCCGCGGAAGAACAACTCATATTCGCCTTGTCACAGGGCGCCGAGCACAACCTGATGACGTATGAGGCGTACGATATCAACGGCTACACATTCTACACCGAGGGAAAGGACATGAAGAGCGATGGTTATCAGAACTCCGGGGTAACGATGGAATCCTACACCGGTAACGACAAGGACAGATACTACGGAAGGATCGAGGAGATCTGGGAGCTGAGCTACGCTGGAGAGAAGGTCCCGATGTTCCGTGTCAGATGGGCCAAGAGCGTCCTAAAAGAAGACCGGTATTTCACCACCATGGTTATACCCGAAGCCAAATCCAAGACCGCGGGCGCAAACGTCACCGCGAAAAATGAGCCATGGGTACTGGCTTCCCAAGTGGACCAATGCTTCTTCATTACCGACCCGTCAAAGCCCAGTCGTGTTGTCGTGAGGAGAGGCAAAAGGAAGATCATCGGAATGGATGGAGTCGCAAATGAGCAAGACTTCGACAAGTACGGCGACCCGAAGATGGAACATGACGAGGACGATGAAGTACCAGCATACACCACAAGAAGAAGCAGGACCACCCGACCTAAAGGACGTCCGTTCAAGAGAAGAACTCCATTTACGAAAAATAAGGGCAAGAAGATTGTGAACAGATAGCTAGCTAAGATCGATTGTATTTAAATTGTAGCCTTCATTTCTCGATTATTTCATGGGCACTTTTTGAACTCATGAATATTTTTAAATTTCATGGGCACTTTTTGAATTCATGAATATTTTTTCAAAATTTATGATATTTTTTCATATTCAATATGAAAAAATATTGAATATTCATGAGGACACTCGATCTCGATCCCCCTCCATCTCGATCTCGATCCCCCTCCATGTCGATCGCTACCCCCCTCCATCTCGATCTCGATCCCCCCCGCACCCTCCGCCGCTCCACCGCCGCCGACGACCCACCGCACCCTCCCCCGCTCCACCGCCGCCGACGACCCCTCGTACCCTCCCCGGCCCGCTCCACTGCCGCCGAGCACCCCCCGCACCCTCCCCGGCCCGCTCCACCGCTGCCGAGCACCCCCCGCACCCTCCCCCGCTCCGCCGCCGCCGCCGACCCCCCGCACCCTCCGCAGTAATGTCTTACCAATTCACAAATGAATGCAACGAAAAATCCAAAAAAACAAATTTGATTATATTTTCAAATAACAAATTTGATGATATTTTTTCATATTCATAAATATTTTCAAATAACAAATTTGATGATATTTTTAAAAAAATTATTACTGTTTTTATAAAAATATATTACTGTTTCATATTCATTTTCATTTTCTAAAAAAATATTAGATGCAACAAATAATAATAATAATAATAATAAATTTACTTATGGCGCACCGCTGGCTGGTGCGCCATTGCTGTGCAAAAAAAAGGTTACTTATGGCACACCGCTGGGTGGTGCGCCATTGCTATCTAAAAAAAGATTTCTAATGGCGCACCGCTCGGGGGTGCGCCATTGCTATAAAAAAAAACATACTAATGGCGCACCGCTAGGGGGTGCGCCATTAGTACTCTTCCCCCCTAGCTAGCTAATTCGCCCGATCCCTTCGTCCCTCCCTCGCCACACTCCCCCCCCCCCCCGCAGCCCCGACCCACGACGCCGCCGCCCCTACGTGCGCCGCCGCCCCCGCGCCCCCACCACTGCAGCTCCTCCGCCGCCCACCGGACAGCAAGCCGCCGCGGCCCCCAACCATCCCGCCGCCGACCCACAACCATCCCACCGCCGACGACCGCACGGGGTGCAGGACGACGACCGCCGCCGACCCGCAACCATCCCGCCGCCGCCGACCCCAACCCCGACACCTCCGGCGACCGGCCGCGCCCGCCCAGGTACCTCTCCTCCTTCCTCCTTCCTCCCTCTCCACCCTTCCTCCCCATATCCTCCCTCCCTCCCCTCGATCGTGGCCTAAGTTCGATCTAGTACCTTGTTCCTCTGCCTGAGTTGCTCCTCTCACTGCCCTGCCTGTGTTCCTCCGCAGCAGATCAAGAACTACAGCAACTAGAGAGTGAAGAAGCAGATTAACAGCAGGGGAAATAGCAACAATAGATCAAAGAAGTACAGCAGATCAATAAGGCAACAGTGGTAACTGAATTTTCAACACTTCTCTGTACTGCATAAACATTCTGTGTTTGATCAAATGATTGTAGCCTTCCCATGGACTGTGTTTTTTTATAAAACTGTAGAATATCAAATTGAAATATTGGGGAGTACAATACAAGTTCAGGAACAAGGGACATTTTTTGCAATTGTGAACTCTCAATGCTCAAGTCTGGAAGTGTTTACAAATTCAAAGAGTTCACATGACTACTGGTCAAATACTCTAGTGTATTTAGCGTAAATCTAGTCTGAAACTAGTAGAGCTCTTGGTGATTTGCAAATTCAGTTTAAATAAAAATTTGGTACATGACTACTGATCATGTATGAAAGATATTGCTACTGGATGAACACAAGAACTACTCAATAGATTTTGATGTACTCCTGATCATGTATGCAAGATGTTGCCACTGGATGCATGGATGCATGACTGGGACATGACTACTCAGTAGATTATGACACCTGATAATCACAGTAAACTGTTAACAAATTACAGTTTACTATCCATTTTAGCCTAGCGTTCAGTTATCTTTTCACCCTTTTTCTGTCCATTCAGTTATATTTTCAGTAGGAAAATCTGTGTAACAAATTACAGTTTACTGTCATTATCAGTTTACTGTCCATTTTTGTTTTGATTTTACTATATGTATCTTAACTGAAATTTGACCATGTCAGCTGTAAGTTAGTTACCCAGCATTTGTGTGGGCTTATCACACTGAACTTTCAGTAATCTTACATACTGTTCTGTCACATGATGGATAGCACTGAAGAATATCTTGAAATGTAACATTCGAGTAGTTCACTTACCATAACTATCAATTAATAAGCATGATACTGTACCCTTCTTTTAAAAAAGAATTCCCCTGTGGTTGAGATCCTATAAAACGGTGCCCCTCATGAAGCATCCACCTTACTAAGCCATTACTTGTGTGCATCTCTAGTTTCCTTGCAGGTTGTAAGTTTTTATTAGGATAGCTGTAAATTTCTTCTGTTTTCTAGTAGTACAACCTATACTGGTTGGGACAAAACACTGCTTTTGTTGTACCTGTACTGTTCATCACCATGGCCACTACTATTTGGCCCTCTGTGTCCATCACCATGGCCACTACTATTTGGCCCTCTTTGTCCAGCAATATCTTTAAGGCAAATCTGGCTGGCAATTTGGCCCTCTGTGTCCATCACCATGGCCACTACTATTTCAAACTGAAGAAAGAAAGGAAGAGATGATTTTGCAGGTACCCCGAGAGGCCCTTGAGTTTGCCGGAATGTCGATTAACTTCCATTCCGGCAAATTCGGGTACTCCATATGTCCTATTTTCAGCAAAGGTCATGCTGAAATTTTCCGTGAATTTTAGCATGACTTTGCTAAAAATAGGACATATGGGGTACTTGCGACTAATGCATGGGCCGGGGTATCTTAGTACTTAATTAAGTAGGATCAACTGCCCCGTTATTCTTGCTGCATTAAACCATAAGTGGCAATAGAGCCAAGTGATTAGGCCCAACTTAGAGTCGACAAACCCTAAATTATAAAACCTTGGCTTTTAGGGTGCCTCGGTGTCGATAAAAACCTAAATGATGAAAGCTTAGGCTTTTAGGGTGCCTCGGCGTCGACAAACCCTAAATGATAAAAGCTTAGCTTTTAGGATGCCTCGGTGTCGACAAACCCTAAATGATGAGACCATGATCTTGTTCCTTGACAATAACCAACTTTTTGACCAAACTTTTTTCCTATTTAGAGCAAACATGGCCCACAACGATGAGGCCGGCGGTTCGGGCGGCAAGGCATTCTGGGAGCTGTCCCAGGAGATGGAGGAAGAACCTCACCGCTATGAGGACGCCGCGGAAGACACCGATCCTGACTACACAACCCCTAGTGGCGTCGGGGATGACACCACTGATGGTGCCGCCGAGGATGCCACCACTGATGATGGCAGCGCACGCACAGATGGCAGCCAACCGAAGAGGCAACGGAAGGACCGGCGCCCGAACGTGCTCGGCACCGTCAAGGAGGAATTTACTGAAGTGAACTGCGACGGGGATCCAACGGCGCCCAAAGAATTAGTCATGGGGTACTCGGCTCAGCTCGGGTGCATTCTCCGGAGCACCGTCTCGATCAACACCGAGAACCTAAGGCATAAGGACCGAGGGAATTTGCGCAACCTCCTCTTCATGAAGCTGCACGAACGATACAAGTTCCCCGCTGAGTTTGCAAACACACGCCTCTCAGGGAATAAAGTGAACAGTGCCGCCCTCACGAAGATGAGCACGGCCCTGTCTATTTGGAGAAGCGCGGTGAAGAGAATGATTAACAAAGGTGATAGTTATGAGAAGATCAAGGCAAAAAATCCTTCGTTCAGCGAAGATGACTACAAGGAGTTCAAGATCAAGTGCGAGAGCGGCGCATCCGAGAAATCAAGTCAGTGGGGGAAAGAGATGCGGGACTTGAACTTAGGGGTCCACAAACTCGGTCCCGACGGTTATAGAGTGGCGGAACCTATATGGGACAAGGAGAAACGGAGCGTGCCGAGCAAGGCCTACCGCCCCGCTTCGAGAAATACCGTGAGAAGCAGACCAGGAACTATGTCAGGGCTCGGTACAAGGAGGACCCGGTAACAAAGGAGCTTACCACGGATCCGAAGACCAAGGCGCTTGAGAAAGTTCTGGTAAGGAATACACCCCCGCGTAATTAGCTACATATATGGTTGCATTCTAGTTAATGAAGCCAAATTTCTAAATGGTTCACATTCCTTCCGCAGGAGACTGAAAGCAGTAGCGTGGGGTCGTCTCAGAGCTCCCCAGCTTGGGACAGCACTCTAAATAGGGCGTTGAACATAATGAAAAACAAGGATAAGCTCAGTAAGCCGTCGTCAGCTGGTCGTGTGGCCGGCAAAGGCTTGTCCACAAAATGGTCGTCATACTATAACGCTGGTGGGCGAAAGGAGAAAAAGACCAGCTCGGAAAGCCAGTCGCGCGAGGTTCAAGAACTCAAGGCACAAGTGGCGCGGATTCCGGAGATTGTCCAAGAGCAAGTGCAACAACAACTGGGAACGACGCTCACCGCCATTGTGCCTAGCTTGATTGAGGGGCTGCAGGCGTGGATTGCGGGCGGCCAACAGGGGCCGCCCCCGGTTTCCCAGCTTCACGGCCAGCAACTCGCACAACGCACAGGCGGGGCCATTGGTGTCTCCGGCGGAGGCGGTATTGGTGTCTCCGGCGCCGGCACGGGCATTGGAGCTTAATGCACCCGGGTGTACGCCGGCCGGCACCTCGCCAGCAAGCGGCCCCTCCGTCAGTTGCACGCCCGCCGTTGGCGGTGCCTCGACATTAGCCGAGCTCGACGCCATCACGGTAACTAAGCCTCTCGGCCGATGACTTCATCTCCTTGCCTTTGACTGGGCATCCCTGACGCCCTACATGTTTTCGCAGGGCGCCGCCGACGTTCCATGCACTCTCCTGCACTTCGTGGGCGGCGAGTTGATCGATGTCGCCAAGGGCAGAATCGTTCAACCGGGCAACCCCGTGTTCCACGGTAATCCGATGCCACCCACCGTGTATAGGGTTGAACTGGTTCGGGTGCTGCCAGGCTGCGACGAGTTGTTACCTCCGATTCGACCCGCTGGGGCCGACGAAGATGATGTGATGACCCTCAGCGCCTGCGTAAGGTGGCCCCTGCTTTGGCCGAAGAGCCAGATTCATTTGGGGGCGGGGGACACCACCCCACAGACAACACCGCCAGTCGTGCCGGCACCAAGCCATGGCAAGACTGCCGCAACGCTACCAGACATGCCGGACATCCCTATGGCAAAGGATTCGGACATGCATATGGCACAAGATCCGGACGACGACAACAACGACGACGGTACATTTACCAACGTCGATAAGTACTTTGCCGAACATGGGTACGGTGACGAATTCTTCGGGCCTCCTTCTCAAGAACCCAACCCTGAAAAAGACGACCGCGATCGAGCTGGTACCGCGGAGAAACCCAATTGCAACAGGCGTTGTCTGGCGTTCAGTTCTCAGGAGACGCCTCCAGCTGCTGCCTTCACCGAGCCTCAGATAGCCGAGGTGCGGAATATTATCAGCCCTAGCACACTCAAGAAGGAGGTCTCTGAGCAGAACTCGATCCCATTACAGGAGATGAGGAAGAAGGGACGGAAACGAAAGAATAACAAGGGCGGTGCGAGCCAGCCGGCACCGAGTATGATCCGTGCTCAGGACGGGCCACCTTCACCTAAGGATATCTCGAGGAGGGTGCATGTGGCGGGTAGGCCGATGCTACCGACTAATCTGCTCAATGCTGCAACCGGTGCTATGCGGAGTCTGCATGACAGTGTTCTTTCTTTGGAGAAGCGGCGTCTCTCCGAGAATGATGTGGCATACCCGGTTTTCGTGGCCAAGGTGCCAGAGGGCAAGGGCTTTGTGGATAGCGCCATCGGGGGTACGATCGTCCTGCGGTTTGATGACATCTTCGCTATGTTTAACCTTCATCCGCTGCACTACACCTTCGTTCGGCTATTTTCGCTGAGTATGGAGATGCGGATCATTAGAGACAAGACCCCGGACATCGTGATAGTCGACCCCTTCTACATGTGTGCCAAGATCTTGGGCAGCGCTGGGGACCGGCAAGTCGCGAGTTCATACCTCGAAGGCGTCATTCTGGCAAACCCAGATAAGGATAACTTCCTCGTGCCTTACTTTTCCGAGTAAGTCATCCCCTCACCGCCCCGTAACATATGATTTCTTAGATTTCGATCGTTCTTTTTTTTCTAACATTCCGTGTTTTGTGCAGTGACACACATTGCACACTCATCCTCTTAAGCCCGAAATATTCCATGGCCACGTATTTCGACCCGGACCGTCAGTCGAAGATAGACTACACAAATATCAAGAAAGTTCTTGATGATGTTCTCCCCGGCTACCTCAAATCTGGAGGCACCTTCAGCAGGCCAGTTCGTAAGTACGACAAGCACATCTTCAGCCACAATACGACGTTCTCCTGCGTCAAGCAGCCGCCTGGCGGTCAGAAGGATGCCTACTACGCCCTCCATCACATGCGGGCGATCGTACAGGACCATAATCACTTTCTGCTACCAAATAATCTCAAAGATTGGGCCGCACGCTTGTCGGCAATCCAGGACGCGGACATCAGACAAGAATTCTTTCGCATCCAGTCGGAGTTTGCGGAAATCATCCATCAAGATGTCCTTCGTACCTCGGGGCAGTTCTATCTCAGACATCAACCGTCCAACAATGAGATAGAAACAACGCTACAAATGCAGGCTGACAACGCCCGCGATTTCATGACCATCACGAAAGACGGCGGCTTCATCCACGCTCCGGTCCCTGAGTCGAGTCGAAAGTAGTGATGCTATGTAGTTCTGAAATGTCGATTGGCTCATGTTGTAATATTAAACTTTAATGAACTTGTATGTCTCTTTGGTTTGGACAGTCGTTCAACTTATATGTAATCGATGCTATTTATTAGTAGGACCATGAATCGTGCTATTAATGTGTTGCTTTTCTCTTTCCGATCCTTTTGTTGCATACTTATATATTGCTTATGTATTGTCTGTGAATTGCTACTAACGTTTTGTTTGGCTAGTGCATATATAGAGATGCCGTCGTATGTCGTGTACAAGGGTAAGGTTCCCGGAGTCTACGACGACTGGGAGGAGTGTCGGAGACAGGTTCACCGTTTCAGCGGTAATAGTTACAAAGGGTACACCACTAGGGCGGAGGCGGAAGTTAGATACGCGCGCTATCTAGCGGGAGAGAGGAGGGAGCGGAGGAGGAACCGGATGAAGACCAGTTTCATCGCGATGATGCTAATCGTGATGACCGCAGCTCTCTTCTATGTGATGGTAGTTTAGATGATCGATATCGACTTGTAATGTGAAGACAAACTCGCTACTCGCGGTTTCGAGACTTGTAATGTTATAACTTTGTTCGGTATTTGAAATTTGGAGACTAATAAGATGAATTGTATTCGGAGACTAATCTTCTATTTTATTCGATGAATCTGCTGTTCATATGTTGTGCTCTTTATATTATGTGCAGTAATATGTTTTGTAATCTGTGCAAAAATCAGAAAAGAAAAAAATAATCCCTAATATTCATACTAATGGCGCACCACTCAGCACACTAATGGCGCACTGCAGAAAGGACACTAATGGCGCATCGCCCCCCAGTGCGCCATTAGTATGCCAAGGCACATGGGTAAATATGGCCCCTGGGAGGCATACTAATGGCGCACGGTGGGCTATACTAATGGCGCACTGCGTGGTGCGCCATTAGTATACCAGATACTAATGGCGCACCAGGACTGCGCCATTAGTATTTAATTCTAATGGCGTGGTGCTAGTGGCGCACCAGTAGTGCGCCATTAGTAGGCAAAACTGGTGCGCCACTAGCAGGCCTTTTCCTAGTAGTGGGGGGAGTGCCGACTCCACCAGCGACCTCCATCAATCCGGAGGCATCGGACACTTTGAGGGAAGCACTTGACCGAGCTTCCCTCGTGGAGGAGCACCGTACCCTGATGGATACGGTGGTTGAAAAGGTTCAGTCCGCCAAAAGCGGGCTGAACGAAGCCTTCACCAGCCTGTTAACAAGCTTTGGGGTATACGATGTAATATTCCTAGCCGCTTTTTCAAGTGCAAAAAATATGCCCGTGTATAGATAGTAGCCCCTGACACTCTGTTCAGTTCTTGAAAAAGGGCCGAACAAAGGATCGAATATTCGCTGGAGATGACATGCTTGTCTATTTTGATAAACAGGCTTAACTGTTAGCGGCAACCGCCCAGCCTGCTGAAGTTTCCGAACTTAATCGAAAGCTGAAACTAGCTGATGATGAGATCGACCGCATTAACAAGCGGTTCGACGATTGTTCGGCGAGGCGCAAGGTATGTTTTGAAAAATTGTTTATACACCAAAGGGAATATGCCCATGTGGAGTCTAAGCCCCTGTGTTGCCCTGTTCATTATTGCAGGTAGTGTGGCCGAGGTCGAGACCCTGAAGGGCGGAGCCAAGGAGCAGGCACAGGCGAGCCAAGCGGTCGCTGCCAAAGCGGCCGCAGATTTAAAGGCCGAACAGGTTGCCCGCCACCGATACGAGGAGCGGGTGAACGAAGTAGAGCAAGAGCTCAAGGACGCCGCCAGCAAGTGCGAGTCCCTAGAGGAGTAGAATAAAGCTTAGGCGGTCGATCTCACCAAGGCCCTCCAAGAGGCCAAGGAGGCGCGGACCGAATCCCAAGCAGCTCGCGAGGAGATCCGGGAAGCCGAACAGATAGCGGCTGGTAAGCCCTTTCTTTTGCAGAGTAAATTTGGCGGTCAAAGATATGTCTTGCTCACTCGACTGTGGAGTTCTCCATATGCCTTTGCGAATCTTTCGAAGAGTGCCGCCGATGCCACACAGTTCTTCCAGGCCCAGGAGGGGC
The DNA here is from genome assembly GCF_018294505.1 of Triticum aestivum. Lineage (NCBI taxonomy): Eukaryota > Viridiplantae > Streptophyta > Magnoliopsida > Poales > Poaceae > Triticum > Triticum aestivum. The sequence continues at coordinate 530,472,483 of NC_057814.1, read as the reverse complement.
ACACGACAGAGAAGCTGTCCTGGTCACAGTTTGCGGCGCAAGAGCGCCCAGCGTTGTTGAACGACCAGATGACACAATGGGCCGAGCTGCATAGGATGTCTGGATTGGCCATGAGGGACGTCATAGTCCGGCTATGGCCAACCAGCACATTCCAAGCAGCTACTTCGGCCTGGTGCAGCGACTCATCGACGCGCTGCCCCGAATGGACGCAGTCAAGCGGTCGACGTGCATAGAAGGTGCACGGATAGCCTTTGCCCGTGTCAAGATGCACTGGGCGAAAATGAAGGCCGCCGTCGTGGCAGTTGAGGGTCCGCCCAGAGGCAAGGACCATCGCAAGCCGGAGCGCTATTTCGAAGACGTCCTAGAGGGTGCCCGTTTGATAGAGGGCCAATGCTCGAAGGTGTTAGAATAAATCTGAGGCACTTCGTCGATCATCCGAGGACTAAGCAATCACACGAGCACGACACCGAGATTTGTTAACGAGGTTCACCGATATGGCTACATCCCCGGGGCCTGACTATGGCCGCTCCTCCCCATGACACCGCTACAATACCGCACCAGGTCGCCCTGTCGCACGTCCGCGTCGCTTTCGCCCTTGAGTGAGGTTCCTTGAGAGCAACGGCCCATGGTTGTCTGTATGAAACCGGGCTCGAAAAGAGTCCTTGTACGTCCGTGGCGTAGCTAGGTTTTAATGCACCTGTGGTATTTGAAGAAGAAAGAAGGAGAAAAATGACAAAAGAAAAAAGAAAAACGGGTCAAGGTCCTATAGGGTCAAACCGTACTATAGACCTATCCGTATTGTGCCTCCGTTGATGCCTAGGGTATATTAAGTGTGTAGTTATGACATGCGGTACAAATGCCGCGGATGTGTGTGACAATCGACGAAGGCGAAACTGCTAGTCTAGCTCAGGAGTTGCCGAGCTGTCCTTGTGCAGAATGGACCGGACTCGTTTAACATTGTCCGGGGGCTTGATGGCCGATGAGATGTGCGGCTTGATAGGGCCGCTTTGGACCTCGGCATCGGGGGCCACGGTGTGCTCCTCGGTACGGAGGGAGCGCTTCGTGTTTCCATTAACTGTAATAACGCCGCGGGGTCCGGGCATTTTGAGCTTTAAGTAAGCATAATGCGGGACCACATTAAAGCGGGCGAAGGTGGTTCGTCCGAGCAGTGCGTGATAACCACTGCGGAAGGGGACGATGTCGAAGATCAAATCTTCACTTCAGAAGTTGTCCGATGAACCAAAGACCACTTCCGATGTTATTGAGCCCGTGCAGCGGGCCTCTACACCATGTATTACTCCTTTAAAAGTAGTATTAGTAGGCTTGATTCTTGACGGGTCGATACCCATTTTGCGGATCGTGTCTTGATAAATCAAGTTAAGACTATTGCCGCCGTCCATAAGGACTTGGGTCAGATGGAATCCGTCGATGATTGGATCAAGGACCAAGGCTGTTGAACCTCCTTGACGGATACTGGTCGGGTGATCCTTACGATCGAAGGTGATCGGGCAGGCCGACCAGTGGTTGAATTTTGGGGCGATCGGCTCTACTACGTAGACGTCCCTTAGAGCACGTTTGTGCTCCCTCTTGGGGATATGTCTAACGTATATCATATTCACTATTTTTACCTTGGCAGGAAATTTCTTCTGTCCCCCTGTGTTCGGTGGGCGAGGCTCTTCATCATCCTCGCTTGGCGGCCGTTTCCCCTTATGTTCGGTGTTTAACTTACCGGCATGTTTAAAGACCCAACAATTTCTGTTGGAGTGATTGGCAGGCTTGTTAGGGGTGCCATGAATCTGGCAAGGCCGATCAAGTATTTTGTCCAAACTGGATGGACCATCTTTGTTTCCTTTGAATGGCTTCTTCCGCTGTACGGACTTTGAGCCGCTGAATCCGGCGACCGCCGTGTCTTCGGTATCATCATTGTTGTTTCGATGCTTATGTTTGTTGCGTCGTGGCCTACTGTTGCCATCTCTGGCTTCGGAGGTGCAGAGGTCGTTGGTACTGTTGCTTCTACAAGCTAACCAGCTATCCTCCCCTGTGCAAAAGCGGGTCATGAGTGCAGTAAGGGCTTCCATGGACTTCGGCTTTTCTTGGCCGAGGTGTCTGGCTAGCCACTCATCACGGACGCTATGTTTAAAGGCCGCAAGGGCTTCGGCGTCCGAACAATCGACAATTTGGTTCTTTTTAATTAAGAACATAGTCCAGAGTTTGTGGGCTGACTCTCCGGGTTGCTGGACTATATGACTTAGGTCATCGGCGTCCAGAGGCCGGACATAGGTACCTTGGAAGTTGTCTCGAAAGGCGTCCTCCAAATCTTCCCAACTGCCAATGGAGTTTTGTGGGAGGCTGTTTAGCCAGTGCCGAGCTGGTCCCTTTAGTTTTAGCGGGAGGTACTTGATGGCATGGAGGTCGTCACCGCGAGCCATGTGGATATGGAGAAGAAAATTTTCGATCCATACTGCGGGATCTGTCGCTCCATCGTATGATTCGATGTTAACGGGCTTAAACCCTTCTGGGAACTACTGCTCCATTACTTCATCGGTAAAGCACAAGGGGTGTGTGGCGCCTCTATATCGGGTGACGTCGCGGCGGAGTTCAGACGGCATCCGTGTTCGGTTTTCAGCCCGGATGAGGTTATGCTGGTCGCGCCGGGCCTGGTGGCCATCCTCTCGCGTTGGAGCATGCCCCCTTGATCCATAGATTGATCTGGTCTGACCGGCTCTATGGTCCAGGTCCTTACGTAGGTCGTAGGTGTAGCCCGGAGCTGCTACCTCCTTGCCTCTACGGCGGGGTAGTGCGGGCTGGTGTTCGGCGTAAGTAGCTGCTCTGTCCCGCCCACGTGGTGGTCGGTCAGGCTCGTCAGCAGCTTTATACTTTGGCGGTATTGGCTCAAGGGCCTCGTCGTCAAATTGTGGTAGTAGTTTGTGCTTCGGGTAGCTCTTTGTTAGGCATTCAAGGCCGTATTCTTCGGCTGCTAGGACTTCAGTCCATCTGTCGTTGAGCGTATCCTCTTCGGCTTGAAGCTGCTGCTCCTTCTTTTTTAGGCTTCTCGCAGTTCCGGTTACCTGGCGCTTGAAGCGCTCTTGCTCGAGGGGTTCCTCTAGCACGATGAAATCTTCGTCTCTGAGGCTCACATCATCCTCGAGGAGTGGTAGATAATTACTATCCTCTGAATCCTCATTGCAGGCCGACTCGTCGGGATTGACTTGCCCCTCCTCTTTATCATCCTGTTCGGATGTGGGTTCGGCGGGGGCTTCGGGGTCTTTGGCATTTTCCGGAGTGTTATTGTCTCCGGTGCTGGTATTGTTGTCTTTATCGCGACGCCGCTGACCTCGACGCTTTGGTGGTGCCTCAGCAGGCTTGTCCTCAACCGGATCCTTCCTGCCGTCGCCGTCATCCTCTTTGGGTGTGACCACCATATACAAGTCATATGTGGAGGTGGCCGTCCAATGTTCGGTAAACGGCGGGTCCTCGCCTTGTTTGTCTCCGGCATCGTCGTCCATACCGTCGATGTCTTCGGAGGCGTAGTCGAGCACGTCGGTTAAGTCTTTGAAAGTGGCTACGAAGTGAGTGGTGGGTGGGACGTAAATTCCCCGCTCTCACCCCTAGTCCGGGCCGGGCGTAGTTCGTAAGTGATTCCTCTGTAATGGCGAGGGATCGCATTAGGCCAGAGCCTCGTTTAAAAGCAAGGTTTGGACGGAGAAGCGAGAGTCCGTGGAGCTAGACAAGGCAGGAGCCTCCTGGCCATGCTCACGTGACGCGGACCTCGAGAGTTCGGAGCTGGTATCCGGGGGCGTGTCCGGCTTTTCAATGACAGGGAGAGCCCGGCTCGACTCCGGGCTTGCCGATGACATGGCCCCCTTCAGATCTCCGGTAGCGAGCTCCATAATTGCAGAGAGTCCGATGGGCTCTAAACTCCCATCTTCAGACCTGTTAGTCTGCTCCGGATCTAAGGCCAGAGCGGTGGTCGGGGCCGCGAAGCCTTCGAAGATCAAGTCTTCTCGGATATCGGCGACATAATTCAGATTTCCAAAACTGATCTGATGACTAGGGGCGTAGCCGTCGATCTGTTCAAGGTGGCCAATCGAGTTGGCACGCAGCGCGAAGCCGCCGAATACGAAAATTTGACCGGGGAGAAAAGTCTCTCCCGAAACAGCATTGTTGTAGGTGATCGATCGAGCCATCGAACCTTCTGTCAACGGCACAGTGGAACTCTCAATGAAAGCACCAATGTCGGTGTTAAAACCGGCCGATCTCGGGTAGGGGGTCCCGAACTGTGCGTCTGAGGATCGAAGGTAATAGGAGACGGGGGACACGATGTTTACCCAGGTTCGGGCCCTCTTAATGGAGGTAATACCCTACTTCCTGCTTGATTGACTTTGATGAGCATAGGGGTTACAAGAGTTGATCTACCTCAAGATTGTAATGGCTAAACCCTAAATGTCTAGCCTATGTGATTTTAGATAGCCTCTACGGACTAAACCCTCCGGTTTATATAGACACCGGAGGGGCCTAGGGTTGTACAGAGTCGGTTTATAGAGAAAGGAAATCACACATCCGGACGCCAAGCTTGTCATCCACGCAAAGTAGAGTCCCGTCCGGATACGGGAGAAGGCCTTCATCTTCATGGCTCATCAGTCTGGTCCATGTCACATAGCTCGGATGCCCAGGACCCCCTAATCCAGGACTCCCTCTGTCGTCCCTCCAGCGGCGGAAGGGCGTCGGAGGGCTGCGGCAGCCTGCCACTCCTGGAGGAGCCGCTCCGCCTCCTATTGCGCGGTGCGGAGTGCCTCCTTGGCCATTGCCGATGGCGCGCGCCGAAGCCCTGGCGGCGAGTTGGTTTCTCGGGACGCGATGTCTGTATTGAAGTGGGGACGCACGTGAGGTCATGTCCGTCAGCGCCGTCCTCCCATCCGATCAAATCACGGGCATCAATGCCCGCCGTTGTATGTTGTGGCCCGGCATGAATTCGACGCGGCAAGCGGTCGATGAAAACCGCGGGAGAGGCGGCTGGGATTTTTGGATGGGTCAGGGCTGTCAAAAGTGGACGTGGCTGCTATCCGAACGCTCGCAAAGCCCCGTCACTTTGTCTCCGGTTTGTGAAAAAAATTACGTCTAGACCGCCGAGCGGACCGATACAGGCCCGCATTGGATGACACAACACGTCCCGACCGTACGGTGTGGACGTATACGGGCGGTTTGAGAGTCCGCGTTGGAGATGCCCTTCCGTGTTAAATGTGGCAAGTCCATGTATCACTTTATAGTTTATATATTAGAAAAAATAAATAAAAATATGCAAGTTGCACCCATCGCAAAATATTTTCTCTGTTCCATTTTGTTTGCTATAGGTTACGAGCGAGTTCTAGAGAGAGAGAGAGAGAGCCGTTCCATGGCATGGAGATAGAATCGATCCAGATTCACATAGATATCTTACTGTACGCAGCTACACATATACTTGGTCCAGCAAAATCAATCAAGCACCTAGCTTGCTTGCCTAGCTTTCACGTACGCATAATGTTTTCGGGAGGATTCAAGTTCAAATCCAACATGATCGACGTTACTACCGTTTGCTGTAGCTGTGTAGCACATGCATTAGTACATTATAACCGTGGGTGATTAGCACATGCATCAGCACCAGCGGCCGGCCGTGTGCGATGAAAAAGCAGCTACCGCCAGATTGCATGGCGGGACGATATTGAAGGCTACCGCCACCACCTTTGGCAGTAGGCTTCCGTCTCGTATAAACGCCGTCTCGACGTTAACCAATTTCTATCGCTACTGATTATGGTGATAGGTAATTAAACCCTACCGTCAAAGACAATGACGATAGAGAAATGGTCAGATCTGAAAAAAAAATCAAAGATGGGTCAGATCTTGCTTAAGTTTAGAAAAAGGGTCAAAACGGTGAATTTGGCCTCCAACCACACACGAATCTTCAGGTGAAAAACCAAAAACTTGCGCTCACACGTCAGCCCGACACACGCCTCAGACCTCTCCCAATGCATTGGTGCTGTCAAACCTGGGAGGCCCCACGTTGCGCGTTTCCGGGGACACCAGAACCGAGCTGGGACCCACACCGCTGTGCCGCACCCCAGCACAGAGCACGCCTACTGGTGTCCTAGGGGAAATTCCACTGTTCCGTACATGCTCGTATTTGTTTTCGTTTACAGTGGCAACATATACGTGCTACGTATATGTGATGGGTACGTGCTCGTTTTCCAACACATTCTAAATTCTACTCCTACATGACGGTTATATTCTGTTATTAGGCAATATTGGACGCTTATGTTTCCGATTTTAGTGTGGGTTTATGTGGAAAGTCATACAACAAACAGCCCATTTTTTATTATTCCCTTCATTTCATAATATAAAAATGTTTTTGAAAGTACTGTAATGTAAAAAACGTTTTTATTTTATAGGACGTAGGGGTAGAAGATTGTCCATTTGAAGTGATGCTGCGTGTGTAACGACTTGCCGACTTTCCTCTCTGGCTCCTATCCATCTTACTCCAATTTGGAGTATACTTATTTTCTTGCCCATCATCCATCCAATTAAGTCAAGACGCCGAGTCTATAGAACATGGCGCGCAACTTCGCCGCCATTCAGTCCGGTGCACCACCGTCGCTCCATTATTTCCTGGCGCGTTAGTTGTCGTGTGCTGTCCGAGTGAGCAGTTGGGCCGATGTGTTCGCTCGTTCTCTCTTTTTTTTTTGAAAACGAGGTTTAAACCCCCGGCCTCTGCATCAATCGATACATACGGCCATCTTTATTCTAGCAAGAACATACATCAAGCCACTCGAAGTCATCACTCATACCTACAAAACTCGATAATGTGGAGTGGTCTCACTTCCCATATCTAAAACCGGTGTTGTCGCTGATCCATCCACATAACGTATCGGAACTAAAGCCCGCGCAGCAGGCCTAAAGTGTACATCACATGCACACGTTTTAGAAGCCGTCATCATCATCGAACCGCTGACCCATCTTCAGGAGAGAGATATGCATCGTCCTTGCCCGTCCATCCATCGGTCCACGCCACCACGACGCCCAAGGCTCCACCGCCCTGTGCTCGTCCATACAGACGCGAAGATTCTGAAGGTTCTGTCGTGCGTAGCACCTGCCGACCAGGCATGACACAACGTAGCACCTACCAGCCAGGCACGACTTGACATCTCCACCGAAGCTCCGTGCAAAACGAAGCCGCTCCACCTCCTGCCTCTATCTTCCAGCGCTCCCCACAAATGATGCTCCCAAGAAAGAAACGACACCGCAGTGCCGCCATCGTCCGATCTGGAAGACCAGATCTTTTGGGTTTCCCCCGTTCCAGCACGAGTGAGTCAACAGAAGTTACACGACGATGCCTTCATCAAGGTAACGACGCAAAATGCCGTCATCGCCTGCCATCGGCTCGGTTTTCACCGGCAACTCTGTCTTCCCGACTCGCAGCCGGGACTAGATGATGGATCTCAAGATCTGACTATCCAGCGTCAGGCCGACCACCTCCGACGGAGTAGATGACCACCACCGCCGGCTGCACCGGCCAAATCAGATCTGACCAGAGGCACCGCCGAACAGTTCACCAGGCCCTCCACGCCGCCGCCGCCAATCCGCCGCCCGATGGCGCGCCGCCGTCGACCGTAGCCACTGCCCTTCCCGGTACAGTGACGTGCCGCGCCTGCAGCTGCCGCCGCCCGAGGCAGGGCCGGCCACCACGCCGTCGCCTGTTGCAGCCATCGCCGCCACGCCGCATAGATATGATCGGCCGCGCCACCACGCATTTAGGGCCCCCGCACCACCACTAAGACGTGGGAGAGGGGGAGTCCCCTGCCACTGCCGTCGGCTTCCGGGCCTAGCCCGACGGCGTCCTCCGGCGGCGGCGGAGGGAGGGGAATAGGGAGATCGCGCCCCCGGCGGCTAGAGTTTGGGCGCCGCCCGAGTCACCCGAGTGGGATGACGCGGGGGACTGTTGACCTCTGTGGTCTCTGGAAGCATTAGCTGAATCTCTTTCTTTCTTTCTGTTTTTGATGGGGGAAGCATTAGCCGAATCGGATGGATCCAGTGGGCGGTTCACGGCAAATCTCTGGGACGGTCCCCGAATCCTTGAGGGCTCTCGTGAAGGAGAACAACACGAGCCGAACGACGTTGATGCCGCACACGAGCAGAGATGCTGAGCATGAAGCCATTTCTAAAGCTGACTACGTATGCAGTGGCCAACCAACTAAATGCATGAGAAGACACTACCACCGAATGCCAAGTCTGATCACTATCTTACTAACAAAAGAACCAGACACCAAGCTACAATTAATTCAGATGAATATCGCGTCAAATCAAACCATATCCGTAAGTAAGATCGTCCACTAATTTGGTTCTCTTTCTTTCTTTCTTCCTTTTTGGAACCCCTTCGTCCAGCGACGGAGGCTGAGTGCGTCGGCGGAACGGAGCAGGTCATTTTTCAGCAATGTGGGCGGGCCTGTCGGCAAAAGTCGACAAAACCGTAAAAAAAACAGCGCTACATGTATTAAACCCACTAACAGTCGCGGTAAGAGCGATCGCTCGTGATAGCCACATCGTCAAAGAGAACTGTTCACGTCAATCAAAAGACGATGCATGTACTCCTGTTCAGTTGAGTCGCTGATTGGTTGTTCGGTTTTGTTTCGCTGGTTCATTTTCAAGGCTTTCCTCCCCATACATGCCTCCTCCTCTCCCCCCCTCTCTCTCTCTCTCATTTTTCCTCCTCAACTAGGGTTGCGGCCGCCGCCACCGCCGTCCCATCGCCCCTCTGGCGCTGCCCACCGGAGAAAGGCCCGCTTCTCCCTAGAGTCTTCTACTCTTGGGGCTAATCTGACAGGAAGGGCGGTGCTGCTCCTCCCCCAACAGCAAGGCAGTGAAGGAAATATGGCCTAGAGGCAATAATAAAGTTGTTATTTTATATTTCTTTATATCATGATAAATGTTTATTATTCATGCTAGAATTGTATTAACTGGAAACTTGATACATGTGTGGATACATAGACAAAACACAGTGTCCCTAGTAAGCCTCTACTAGACTAGCTCGTTAATCAAAGATGGTCAAGTTTCCTAACCATAGACATGTGTTTTCATTTGATGAACGCGATCACGTCATTAGGAGAATGATGTGATGGACATGACCCATCCGTTCGCTTAGCATATTGATCGTTCAGTTTTATTGCTATTGCTTTCTTCATGTCATATACATATTCCTTTGACTATAAGATTATGCAACTCCTGTATACCGGAGGAATACCTTGTGAGCTATCAAACGTCACAACGTAACTGGGTGATTATAAAAATGCTCTACAGGTATCTCCGAAAGTATTTGTTGGGTTGGCATAGATCGAGATTAGGATTTGTCACTCCGAGTATTGGGGAGGTATCTGTGGGCCCTCTCGGTAATACACATCATAAGAAGCCTTGAAAGCAATGTGACTAATAAGTTAGTTGCGTGATGATGTATTATGGAACGAGTAAAGAGACTTGCCGGTAACGATATAGAACTAGGTATGAAGATATCGACGATCGAATCACGGGCAAGTAACATACCGATGACAAAGGGAATAACATATGTTGTCATTACGGTACGACCGATATAGATCTTCGTAGAATATGTAGGAGCCAATATAAGCATCCAGGTTCCGCTATTTGTTATTGACCGGAGAGGTGTCTCGGTCATGTCTACATAGTTCTCGAACCCGTAGGGTCCGCACTCTTAACGTTCGATGATGATTTGTTATTATATGAGTTATGTGATTTGGTGACCGAATGTTGTTCGGAGTTTCGGATGAGATCACGGACATGACGAGGAGTCTCGAAATGGTCGAGAGGTAAAGATTGATATATAGGACGATGGTATTCGGATACCGGAAGTGTTCCGGGAAGCACCAGGTACTTATCGGGTAATCGGAAGGGGTTCCGGGCACCCCCGGCAAAAGATATGGGCCAAGATGGGAAACACACCAGCCACAAAGGGACTGGTGCGCCCCCCATATGAGCTGGCCAAATTGAAGAAGGAAAGGGGAAGGAGAAAAGCAAAAAGGGAATATGATTCCCCCATCCCCCTCTTCCCTTCCTACTCCGAATAGGAATAGGAAAGGCGGGAGGCCGAATTGGGAGGTGCCCAAGTAGGATTCCTCTTAATTGGGGCGCCCCCTTGTCTGCCTCTCCTCCCCTCCAACCTATAGATATGAGGGGGGGCACCGCTAGAGGACACACCAACAATTATTAGCCGTGTGCGGCGCCCTCCTCCACAATTTACGCATCTGGTCATATCTTCGTAGTGCTTAGGCAAAGCCCTGCGCGGATCACTTCCACATCACCGTCACCATGCCGTCGTGCTGACAGTACTCTCCCTCCACTCTTTGCTGGATCAAGAGTTATGTGGCGCCCGGATAATTAGGCTACAGTAATCACACGTTAATGATGCCACGTCACCACATTTACTGTTGTTAATCTCGCATTAGTTCAAAACCGATTCAAATTCAAATTTGAATTTAAGTCAAACAATAAAAGTTTCCAAACATTAAAACTAAAATCCTCTAAACGTGTCAAATAATTCATGAGTAATAATGGTGTAGAAACCACATACATGAAACATGATTAAATGGTCAAAAGTAATTAACAAGGTAGCTAAAACAATTAAATAAATGACTTTTGTATTTTATAAAATCCTAAACTGTTTTATTTGGAAGCCAAGCTTTTTTATGGCAGAGGCTTAATTTACAACACCAATTTAGGCGCTAACTATTTATCTTAATAGAGTTTAAATAAATTGGAAGTTAAAAGAAAACAGAAAAGAAATAAAATTAAAAAGAAAAAAGGAAACCCCCTCGCCCCCACTGGGCCACGGCCCAGCAGGCCATCGGGCCTCCAGGCCAGTCTAGCCGCACCCCACACCCTCCCCCTTATCCACCCCACTGGGGGAAAACCCCTAACCACCCACCCCACTCTCCCCACTCCTCTCCCCCCACTCTTCCCGATCCCCTTTTGGATCGGGGCAGCCACCGCGGCGCCCGGCGCCCTCTTCCTACCCGGCGCTCCGCCGTCGCCAGGCGCGCGCCGGCCCTCAACTCGCCGCGACGACCTCCTCCTCCCCGTTCTGGATCTGGCTGCCCCAGTCGCCCTGACGCCGTCGCCCCGGAGCTGCCATGCCGCCGCCGGACCCGGTCGCCGCTCGCCGAACGTCTCGTCCTCGCCGGCCCCTCCCGGCCTCCTTCCTCTCCGACCGCGCCGCCATCGCGTGCTACCTCCTCTTCGACCACGAGCGCGAGCTCGGGACCCCTACCTCGCCGGATCGACCTCGTTCCCCTTCTCTGCCCCGCCGGTCATCACCTCCGATCTGCTACTCCGGCGCCTCCCCGAGCCCACTGTCGTTGCCCTACGACCGCCGGTGAGGCCCCGGCCTCTCCTTCTCTCCCTCTGCTCCTGGCCGTGCCGAAGTGCACGTGCCCGCACCCCGCCGCCCTAGCACGACTCCGGCAGCTCCTCCGGCCGCCGCCCCAAACCACCACTCCGCCCCGTGCCGCTCTCAGCCCTGGCTGCCCGGCCAACAGCCTCTCCCTCGCGGTGCTGCTCCAGCCACCGCTGCGGTCGGCGCCTCCCCTGGTGGCCTCGGGCCGACACACGGGCGCACGCCCCGTACGCGCCCGTAACCGCCACCCGCGTGCCCGCTATGGCCCTGGTCTATGACACAGGGGCCCCACCCCCTGAACGATTTAAAAAAAAGAGAGATGAAATTAATAATAATAACTATAAATTTAATTAATTAATTAACTAAATTAATCATGTTCAATTAATGTAATTAATTAACTAACCTAACTAATCTGTTAATTAAACTAATTAATTAGGTTAATTAGATTATTGTACCTATGACATGCGGGACCCACGCGTTAGCGATCCAGTCAACACCTCTGTTGACTGCTGACGTCATGCTAACGTCATGATGACGTCAGCAAACACTGTTCTGGATAATGTTGAATTAAAGTAATTAAATAAATCCTAAAATGATTTAAATCTTTTAAAATTAATATAAAATAAACCGTAGCTTGGATGGAAAAACTTTGTACATGAAAGTTGCTCAGAACGACGAGACGAATCCGGATACGCAGCCCGTTCGTCCACCACACGTCCCTAGCATAGTGAACCTGCAACATTTCACCTCCCGTTCATCTCTCCGAAAACGCGAGAACCGGGAATACTCTCCCGGATGTTTCCCCCCTTTGTCGGTATCACCTACTACCGCGATTGGGCCCCCTAACAACGCTCATTGTCATGTCATGCATCGTTATGCATCTGTTTGCATTGTATTCATTGTTTCTTCCCCTTCTTCTCTCTGGTAGACTACGAGACCGACGCCGCTGCTGGTGCCCCGACCGACTACGCTGTTGACGACCCCTCCTTCTTGCCAGAGCAATCAGGCAAGCCCCCCCGGTGATCACCAGATATCGCCTATTCCTTCTCTATACTGCTTGCATTAGAGTAGTGTAGCATGTTACTGCTTTCGGTTAATCCTATTCTGATGTATAGCCTGTCATTTGTTGCTACAATTGTTACCCTTACCTGCTATCCTACTGCTTAGTATAGGATGCTAGTGTTCCATCAGTGGCCCTACATTCTTGTCCGTCTGCCATGCTATACTATCGGGCCGTGATCACTAGGGAGGTGATCACGAGTATACTATATACTTTATATACATGACACATGTGGTGACTAAAGTCGGGTCAGCTCGTTGAGTACCCGCAAGTGATTCTGATGAGGGGGCTGAAAGGACAGGTGGCTCCATCCCGGTAGAGGTGGGCCTGGGTTCCTGACGGCCCCCGACTGTTACTTTGTGGCGGAGCAACAAGGCAGGTTGAGACCACCTAGGAGAGAGGTGGGCCTGGCCCTGGGCGGCGTCCGCGGATACTTAAAATAACACGCTTAACGAGATCTTGGTATTTGATCTGAGTCTGGCCATTTGGTCTATACGCACTAACCAACTACGCGGGAACAGTATGGGCACTCGGCGTCGTGGTATCAGCCGAAGCTCTTTTTGACGTCAGCGACTGAGTGGCGCGCGCCGCATTGGACCGTAAGCTCGCGCTTGTATTAAGGGGGCTAGGTCTGCTTCTGGCCGCGTACGCAACGTGCAGGTGTGCAATGGGCGATGGGCCCAGACCCCTGCGCGCATAGGATTTAGACCGGCGTGCTGACCTCTCTGTTGAGCCTAGGTGGGCCTGCGACGTGTTGATCTTCCGAGGCCGGGCATGACCCAGGAAAGTGTGTCCGGCCAAATAGGATCAAGCGTGTTGGGTTATGTGGTGCACCCCTGCAGGGAAGTTTATCTATTCGAATAGCCGTGTCCCTCGGTAAAAGGACGACCCGGAGTTGTACCTTGACCTTATGACAACTAGAACCGGATACTTAATAAAACACACCCTTCCAAGTGCCAGATATAACCCGATGATCGCTCTCTAACAGGGCGACGAGGAGAGGATCGCCGGGTAGGATTATGCTATACGATGCTACTTGGTGAACTTACCATCTATTCTCTTCTACATGCTGCAAGATGGAGGTGGCCAGAAGCGTAGTCTTCGACAGGATTAGCTATCCCCCTCTTATTCTGGCATTCTGCAGTTCAGTCCACCGATATGGCCCTTTACACATATACCCTTGCATATGTAGTGCAGCTCCTTGCTTGCGAGTACTTTGGATGAGTACTCACGGTTGCTTTTCTCCCTCTTTTCCCCCTTTCCCTTCTACCTGGTTGTCGCAACCAGATGATGGAGCCCAGGAGCCAGACGCCACCGTCGACGATGACTCGTACTACCCCGGAGGTGCCTACTACTACGTGTAGCCCGCTGACGATGACCAGGAGTAGTTAGGAGGATCCCAGGTAGGAGGTCTGCGCCTCTTTCGATATGTATCCAAGTTTATGCTAGCCTTCTTAAGGCAAACTTGTTTAACTTATGTCTGTACTCAGATATTGTTGCTTCCGCTGACTCGTCTATGATCGAGCACTTGTATTCGAGCCGTCGAGGCCCTTGGCTTGTATTATGATGCTTGTATGACTTATTTATGTTGTAGAGTTGTGTTGTGATATCTTCCCGTGAGTCCCTGATCTTGATCGTACACATTTGCGTGCATGATTAGTGTACGATTGAATCGGGGGCGTCACAAGTTGGTATCAGAGCCAACTGCCTGTAGGAATCCCCCTTCCATACTCCTTGGCCGAAGTCAAGTCTAGACATTGCAAAACTTTTACTAACATGGCTGTGCGGCCCATGGGCCCATGTCGCCATTGGGTGGTATTAGGATCTTTTACTCCTCGACCTTTACTCTGGGATTCTGAACTCTCTTCTATTCGGGTAAACGATCTTTACTAAAATCTAACTTTAGGTTCTCGAAAATACTTTCTCCCGGAGAGCCCCTTCAGTCCAGATGATCGCCGGCTGCACCAAAAGATTTCGAAGATACTCTTCGATGTTCTCTCGAGACCTGGTGCCCGTTGCTTTTGCAATTCCCTTCCACCAAAATATCCCTATGGATAAATACTTACACCTACCGTGCTTACTTTTATTCCCAGTCGATCTTGTTATTACAAGATACCCCGAGAATATTTTGTGCCTACTGCCTTGCAGTTTTTGCCACCTGAATACCCCTAAGAATAATTTGTCGCACTTTCGAGTATCCGCTCATCCCCAGTTGTTCAGGTGTTTCACAAAAGTCTTTGAAATACTATTCAATCCTCCGAAAATCCTTAGCAGCTTTATTGCTCTGCAAATACTTGTCTACTTGCATTATGGATGCTTCCCATATATCTGGCAATATTCATTAGTCTCCTTTGACACCGTCATTTTGATCCTGTTGATTCAACATGAGTGCGAATGCACGCAATGATCGGTTGATCCTTTTAAATTATCTATCCGGCTCAGATGTCATTTTGAACATGAGCTGGTTCTCAACCAATCCAATTTCCGTCGATTGTACCCCTAAGACTATTCAACTTACCCATCCCTAATCAGAACATTGCTTCTGATCCCTTGATTGAAAATCATAATTCCTTTGCATTTGAGCTCTGGATTAGTCAGTTGTTTCTATAATCCAATGCCTTTGCATTGTTAATTCCTTCTGATTGAGTACCGATAATCACATCAGATTCCTTGTGGTCCGCGAGACCAATTGCTTGGTTATTATCCGACGGGGTCCTTCATATCCAATAACCTTGTCAGTTCTTCCCCTGATATATAATGCCTTTTGTAAATTGTATCCTCTGTTTTTGTTAACCATGCTCTGCATTCAAGCTTGAGTTATATTACTCTCGAAGTTTGTGGTACATGTTCCTAAGAGGCCCCGATGGGTTGGACATATGCTTTCTCTAATCTGTGTGAACCCGGAAACTACTAGGTCATACTCTACTGGTGTTATGTCAGATAAAATTTCAACACACAACTTCGTTGAAGGCGAGAAGTGAATGAAAGGTTATGCATTAAAGAAGTGGGAGTCGACCTTGAACTTTGTGTTCATGCCCATGGACACGATGTAAATCTTATCATGGAAGCTTCTCGTAAAATAGTTACCCCCTTGTTATAAGTTCTTGTATCCGTGGTTTGATCGTTTACAAATGTGGTTCTGACCATACTGTTCCCCTTGATTCAATTTCTCAGACAAGTTAAACCACTTGTCCTCTGCAGATTATTGCACCTGTCCAACCTTTACTTTGATCTATCGTCGAGTATTACCCCCTGGTATCTCGAGATAAACACAAAACATCATAACTTCTTATGAGTTCTTCATCAAGTACTACATTCTCACTGATTCAGATTTTTCACGGGCTCTCAGTTATTAAACACTCAAAGACACCGATAACTGAACCGAGTCCGCACTACGGTTCAACAACTTTAGTAATCTTCTTTACTTACAAGTTTGTACTCAAACACGTCATTCCTAGCCTGATTGGCTATATCATTATCGTGCTAAATTTTAAACTGTGCCACCCGGTCCTTCTTCCCGGAGCACAACTTTCGACGGTGAGCAAAGCTTACGTCGATCTTCCCCATAATACCATTTCACCTTGAGCAGCAAGCTTGATTTCGAATTTGTGTCATACCCGTGGTTCCAATATCCTTTCGCTTCATCATTCCTTTGACTTGATATCATCGCCAATCGATTACATCTTCATGAAATCTCTTGACAAATGTGTCGTGATCATCATCGGCATTCGGAGCTCTTCCTGTATATCAATTGAGTTCATGATGAGAAATACCATCCTTGCCCTCGATGATTTGTGTTATCATCGGCCACTTTATTGCCCTCCCTCCAACACAAACTTGTTCATGTTTTGTGTTATACCTTGAGTTCCATGCTATCCAGCAATTGTTCTTCTTTACCTTGGAGTATTACCATATTTTATGTCAATAATGTCGTGAGAATTTCACCACCTCTTATGCATTCTTGGTACAAGTGATACTTCCTGCCATCTCCGATCATTCCTTGGTCCCCGTGTTGTTTCTAACCGGAAAACCGACAATTGAACTATGTTGTGCGACTTCAAAATTCTAGCAACCCTATTGCTTTGAAGTTAATGGTCGACATTTCATTCTTAGACCATTGGCTATCGAATCACCATTCTAACATCGGTCATGCTACATAAGCCCATATTTCGGGTGCACCTTTCAACTGATGTTTAATTGGGTATGTTTTCCTCGAGCATATCTCATTATATCATTGATCTGACAAATGTTATCTCCTTGTTCACATAATTGTGGAAATCCATCCTTTGAAATTCTGATGAATTGTTGCTGAGTCCATCAGCCACCTCCTCATCCTCTCCTTGGTTTACTGATGAACTCTTGTTTCGGAACTCGCTTCCATAGTTCATTTCCCGAGATTCTACAATGTCATCTCATCAATTTGTGTTGCACCTTTCTTCTCAGGAATCCTGAGTCTGAGGTATGCTGCCACCTATCAGAACTGAATCTCGGTCTGATATGATGGTTGGAACATATTTCCAAGATTTATAACGATGTTCTTTATATGACCCGGTAAGGTGGTGTCATACCTAGCCCACCTGGCCGGAGGCCCTATTGTTATAGTTCCCTTTAGCAATGTTATCCATTCTTCCATGAGGAAACTGTAAGACTTATTCTACAAATTGTTCCGGATGGATCCTTTGTGTATCCAAAGTCCGACCTTTGCTTGGAAACCATGTCAATGCTATCTCGAAGCATGTATCTGGTACTCCTATCATCAATAAGAACATTTGTAGCACAATGCTAAATTTTCGTTCTCAATTATCCAAACACCTTTGTATGGGTAATATCATGAAATTTCTATCCTCTTACCCAAAGGGTTTTCTATGTTATATCATGTCATGGAAATCATGCTCTGGTTGTCCTTGGGAAGGATATACCCCTGAAATATGTGTTTAAACACATTTTCCTTTCCATTGATTTGTTTAGCCTTTCTGGTGATCTATATGATCTAAGCAGTAATATTCTTCTGCTTATGTAAACTCCTCGTTGTACAATTCTGTCAGCAAGACCCTGTTGCTATTGTTGATGACATTCTGGTAGCCACCGATGGACGAGAACCTTGCTTATTGGTCCGCCTCGTTCAAGGAAAATGGTTCTCTTCATCCCTCGCCCTTGGTATCGATGTTGTTACCGACATAACTGACAGGCTACCCTCTGACATGCCTTGCTATCGTGACCGTGCAAGATGTCAACCCCTTTCTACTTTAAACCACATGGTGGGCCCATAACCCATAGTTCCATAGGATCGAAACCTGACTCTCCTATACCCCTATACCCAAGGTTGTCCCTCACGCGTGACCTCATATGTAATTCAAGAGCCACCTTCCGAGAGATCATCAATTTTGGTATCAGACACAACACCATGTTATTCTCGTTGCTCTGAACCCCTTTTCACACTCCGTTTCAGGCACCGAACGATTGCATGACCGCTCGAAACTTCTCATGCTACCATCATACTTTGCTCTTGATATTTTCTTAAGTTTCAATTCGAGAGTTACTTTCCACCACCTTCCCCGATGTTATCTACCAGATATTCTACCTTGCAGAGGTCCATTCTTCCGCTATGCCCCCTTATTCTTTCTTAAGTACGACGGAGATCCCGAAGAAAGGACGACAACTTCATCATGATGACCTGAAGCAGAGAAATAAAGACATCAATGTATTGGACCGGCCTCTTCGAGAAGAGCAAGCCAGGATGAGAAGACTCGTTAGAATTTCGTAACCAAATTCCATCCCCCTTACTCCACCTCTTAAATCTCGGGACGAGATTTCTTGTAGTGGAGGAGAATTGTGACGCCCGGATAATTAGGCTACAGTAATCACACGTTAATGATGCCACGTCACCACGGTTACTGTTGTTAATCTCGCATTAGTTCAAAACCGATTCAAATTCAAATTTGAATTTAAGTCAAACAATAAAAGTTTCCAAACATTAAAACTTTATGGCAGAGGCTTAATTTACAACACCAATTTAGGCGCTAATTATTTATCTTAATAGAGTTTAAATAAATTGCAAGTTAAAAGAAAACAGAAAAGAAATAAAATTAAAAAAAAGGAAACCCCCTCCCCCCCACTGGGCCACGGCCCAGCAGGCCATCGGGCCGCCAGGCCGGCCCAGCCGCACCCCACACCCTCCCCCTTATCCACCCCACTGGGGGAAAACCCCTAACCACCCACCCCACACGCCCCACTCCTCTCTCCCCCCCACTCTCCCCGATCCCCTTTTGGATCGGGGCAGCCACCGCGGCGCCCGGCGCCCTCTTCCTACCCCGGCGCTTCGCCGTCGCCAGGTGCGCGCCAGCCCTCAACTCGCCGGCGACGACCTCCTCCTCCCCGTTCTGGATCTGGCCGCCCCGGTCGCCCTGACGCCATCGCCCCGGAGCTGCCACGACGTCGCCGGACCCGGTCGCCGCTCGCCGAACGCCTCGTCCTCGCCGGCCCCTCCCGGCCTCCTTCCTCTCCGCCCGCGCCGCCATCGCCTGCTACCTCCTCTTCGACCACGAGCGCGAGCTCGGGACCCCTACCTCACCGGATCGACCTCGTCCCCCTTCTCTGCCCCGCCGGTCATCACCGCCGATCTGCTACTCCGGCGCCTCCCCGAGCCCACTGCCGTTGCCCTACGACCGCCGGTGAGGCCCCAGCCTCTCCTTCTCTCCCTCTGCTCCTGGCCGTGCCGAAGTGCGCGTGCGTTCCCGCATCCCGCCGCCCTAACACGACTCCGGCAGCTCCTCCGGCCGTCGCCCCAAACCACCACTCCGCCCCGTGCCGTTCTCAGCCCCGGCTGCCCAGCCAACGGCCTCCCCCTCGCGGTGCTGCTCCAGCCATCGCTGCGGTCGGCGCCTCCCCTGGTGGCCTCGGGCCGACACGCGGGCGCTCGCCCCATACGCGCCCGTAACCGCCACCCGCGTGCCCCCTATGGCCCTGGTCTATGACACAGGGGCCCCACCCCCTGAACGATTTAAAAAAAAGAGAGATGAAATTAATAATAATAACTATAAATTTAATTAATTAATTAACTAAATTAATCATGTTCAATTAATGTAATTAATTAACTAACCTAACTAATCTGTTAATTAAACTAATTAATTAGGTTAATTAGATTATTGTACCTATGACATGCGGGACCCACGCGTGAGCGATCCAGTCAACACCTCTGTTGACTGCTGACGTCATGCTAACGTCATGATGACGTCAGCAAACACTGTTCTGGATAATGTTGAATTAAAGTAATTAAATAAATCCTAAAATGATTTAAATATTTTAAAATTAATATAAAATAAAGCATAGCTCGGATGTAAAAACTTTGTACATGAAAGTTGCTCAGAACGACGAGACGAATCCGGATACGCAGCCCGTTCGTCCACCACACGTCCCTAGCATAGTGAACCTGCAACATTTCACCTCCCGTTCATCTCTCCGAAAACGCGAACACCGGGAATACTTTCCCGGATGTTTCCCTCCTTCGTCGGTATCACCTACTACCGTGATTGGGCCCCCCTAACAACGCTCATTGTCTTGTCATGCATCGTTATGCATCTGTTTGCATTGTATTCATTGTTTCAGCTCCCTCTTCTCTCTGGTAGACTACGAGACCGACGCCGCTGCTGGTGCCCCGACCGACTACGCTGTTGACGACCCCTCCTTCTTGCCAGAGCAATCAGGCAAGCCCCCCCCTGATCACCAGATATCGCCTATTCCTTCTCTATATTGCTTGCATTAGAGTAGTGTATCATGTTACTGCTTTCGGTTAATCCTATTCTGATGCATAACCTGTCATTTGTTGCTACAGTTGTTACCCTTACCTGCTATCCTACTGCTTAGTATAGGATGCTAGTGTTCCATCAGTGGCCCTACATTCTTGTCTGTCTGCCATGCTATACTATCGGGCCATGATCACTAGGGAGGTGATCACGGGTATATACTATATACTTTATGTACATGACACATGTGGTGACTAAAGTCGGGTCAGCTCGTTGAGTACCCGCAAGTGATTATGATGAGGGGGCTGAAAGGACTGGTGGCTCCATCCCGGTAGAGGTGGGCCTGGGTTCCTGACGACCCCCGACTGTTACTTTGTGGCGGAGCAACAGGGCAGGTTGAGACCACCTAGGAGAGAGGTGGGCCTGGCCCTGGGCGGCGTCCGCGGATACTTAAAATAACACGCTTAACGAGATCTTGGTATTTGATCTGAGTCTGGCCATTTGGTCTATACGCACTAACCAACTACGCGGGAACAGTTATGGGCACTCGGCGTTGTGGTATCACCCGAAGCTCTTTTTGACATCAGCGACTGAGTGGCGCGCGCCGCATTGGACCGGAAGCTGACGCTTGTATTAAGGGGGCTAGGTCTGCTTCCGGCCGCGTACGCAACGTGCAGGTGTGCAATGGGCGATGGGCCGAGACCCCTGCGCGCATAGGATTAATACCGGCGTGCTGACCTCTCTGTTGAGCCTAGGTGGGGCTGCGACGTGATGATCTTCCGAGGCCGGGCATGACCCAGGAAAGTGTGTCCGGCAAAATGGGATCAAGCATGTTGGGTTGTGTGGTGCACCCCTGCAGGGAAGTTTATCTATTCGAATAGCCGTGTACCTCGGTAAAAGGACGACCTGGAGTTGTACCTTGACCTTATGACAACTAGAACTGGATACTTAATAAAACACACCCTTCCAAGTGCCAGATATAACCAGGTGATCGCTCTCTAACAGGGCGACGAGGAGAGGATCGCCGGGTAGGATTATGCTATACGATGCTACTTGGTGAACTTACCATCTATTCTCTTCTACATGCTGCAAGATGGAGGTGGCCAGAAGCGTAGTCTTCGATAGGATTAGCTATCCCCCTCTTATTCTAGCATTCTGCAGTTCAGTCCATCGATATGGCCCTTTACACATATACCCTTGCATATGTAGTGTAGCTCCTTGCTTGCGAGTACTTTGGATGAGTACTCACGGATGCTTTTCTCCCTCTTTTCCCCCTTTCCCTTCTACCTGGTTGTCACAACCAGATGATGGAGCCCAGGAGCCAGACGCCACTGTCGACGACGACTCCTACTACCCCGGAGGTGCCTACTACTACGTGCAGCCCGCTGACGACGACCAGGAGTAGTTAGGAGGATCCCAGGCAGGAGGCATGCGCCTCTTTCGATCTGTATCCCAGTTTGTGCTAGCCTTCTTAAGGCAAACTTGTTTAACTTATGTCTGTACTCAGATATTGTTGCTTCCGCTGACTCGTCTATGATCGAGCACTTGTATTCGAGCCCTCGAGGCCCCTGGCTTGTATTATGATGCTTGTGTGACTTATTTATGTTGTAGAGTTGTGTTGTGATATCTTCCCGTGAGTCCCTAATATTGATCGTACACATTTGTGTGCATGATTAGTGTACGATTGAATCGGGGGCGTCACAAGTTCGAGGGACGTCATCGAGCTGAACGTGTGCAGAACTCGAAGGTGCCGTACGTTTGGTGCTTGATCGGTCGGAACGAGAAGAAGTTCGACTACATCAACCGCGTTGTCAAACGCTTCCGCTTTCGATCTACGAGGGTACGTGGACACACTCTCCCCCTCTCGTTGCTATGCATCTCCTAGATAGATCTTGCGTGAGCGTAGGAATTTTTTTGAAATTGCATGCTACTGATACGTCTCCAACGTATCTATAATTTTTTATTGTTCCATGCTATTTTATTATCAATAATAGATGTTTTATAATCATTTTATAGTAATTTTATATCATTTTTTGGTACTAACCTATTACATAGTGCCAAGTGCCAGTTGCTGTTTTTTCCATGTTTTTTACATCGCAGGAAATCAATATCAAACGGAGTCCAAATGCCCCGAAACTTTACGGAGAATTTTTATGGGCCAGAAGGAAGAAGTTGGGCCCTGGCTTTACCTGGGGGAGTCCCGAGGAGGGGACAACCCACCAGGGCACGCCAGGAGGCCCTGGCGCGCCCTGGTGGGTTGTGCCCACCTCGGGTGCCCCCCGGACCGCCTCTTTGCGCTATAAATACCCCAAAAATACCAGAACCCTAGAAGCGTCGACGAAATATTCATCCAGCCACCGCAGTGTCCAGAACTACCAGATCCAATCTAGACACCATCACGGAGGGGTTCACCACTTCCATTGGTGCCTCTCCGATGATGCGTGAGTAGTTCTTTGTAGATCTTCGGGTCCGTAGTTAGTAGCTAGATGACTTTCCCTCTCTCGCTGAATTCTCAATACAATGGTCTCTTGGAGATCCATATGATGTAATTCTTTTTGCGGTGTGTTTGTTGGGATCTGATGAACTTTGAGTTTATGATCAGTTATATCTTTTTATATCCATGAAAGTTATTTGAGTTTCTTTGATCTCTTATATGCATGATATCTTATAGCCTCGTATTTATTCTCCGATATTTGGGTTTTGTTTGGCCAACTTGATCTATTTATATTGCAATGTGAAGAGGTGCCCGGTAGTGGGTTCGATCTTACGGTGCTTGATCGTAGTGACAGAAAGGGAACCGATACGTATGCATCGTTGCTACTAAGGATAAAAAGATGGGATGCATATCTGCTGCAATAGATAAACGGATCTTGTATACATCTTGTCATCGTTCTTATTGCATTACTCCGTTTTTCCATGAACTTAATACACTAGATGCATGCTGGATAGCGGTGGATGTGTGGAGTAATAGTAGTAGATGCAGACAGGAGTCGGTCTACTAATCTTGGATGTGATGCCTATGTAATGATAATTGCCTGGATATCATCATAATTATTTGAAGTTCTATCAATTGCCCAACAGTAATTTGTTTACCCACCGTTTGCTATTTTTCTCGAGAGAAGCCAATAGTGAAACCTACGGCCCCCGGGTCTTGTTTCTCATATATTTGCCTTGCGATCTACTTTTCCTTCACGTTTTTATTCAGATCTATTAAACCAAAAATACAAAAATACCTTGCTGTGTTTTATATTTATTTATTTTATTTGGCGTTCGATCTATCAATCTACTACAATTTACCTCACGTCTGTTTTCCAATCTTGAGGCGCCATACCCCGAAAGGGATTCACAACCCTTTTAAAACGTCGGGTTGCGAGGTGTTGTTGTTTGTGTGCAGGTGTTGTTTACTTTGTGTTGCTTGGTTCTCCTACTGGTTCAATAACCTTGGTTTCATCACTGAGGGAAATACCTACCGTCGCTGTGCTACATCATCCCTTCCTCTTGGGGGAAATACCGACGTAGTTGCAGCAACCACCAAGGAGAATTTCCGGCGCCGTTGCCGGGGACGATCTTCAACATAACCGGGTTCCTAATCACCAATCTCATCTCCTAGCAATTTACATTATTTGCCATTTGCCTCTCATTTTCCTCTCCCCCACTTCACAAAAATTTGCCGTTTTATTCGCCTCTTTTTTCCGTTCGCCGTTTTGTTGTCAGGTCTATCACTGGTGCGCGTCGGTCCTAAACAAACGGTTTTGTACCCCTTTCCGCGACGGCATTTGGAACCGTCGCCAAGTGAGTGTGTGCGATAGGGTGTCCTTCCCACACGATCCAGAAATCATCGGGGATAGGCCCTCCTGGGACCCAGGCTGGGGCCGTGTGCGATCGGGCGAGGCATCGAAACCTAATCATTTCCGTAGATATGTACATCCCACACGGTAATCCGAGAAAATCATTTCCGTAGGTATGTACATGCCACACGGTAATCCGAGAAAATCATTTCCGTAGGTATGTACATCCCACACGGTGAATCCCAGAAAAACATTTCCGTTCGTATGTATATCACACACGGTCAATCCAAGGAATACGTTTCCGTTCTTATGTACATCCCACACAGTAAATCTAGGGAAAAAGTTTCCGTTCGGAATAACATCCCACACGATTTTATGTATACGCTCGTGTGTGAAAGGTGTAACTATCACAGATGCTCTGCCTTGGTTAACTGTTTGCTTTGGTTAACTACATCACACACGATTTGATGTAGAAAACTGTGTGGCATTGGGCTATCCATCGCAAGCGCTTTTACTGCTAGAACCGTTTGCAAAGGTCCATGACCATCTGTTCTATTTTTATTTTTGCATGTAATTTATTAATCTAATTGGAAATTTTGAAATACGAAACGTGCAATTCAAATTCTCTGCACAATGGTTCAACAACGAATCCATAAATAAAATTGCCAGTACAATATGTTCAGTAATTACAGGATTAGGTAGCAATTAACTATGATGAACCGCAGTATTTGAAGGCGGTAAAGGTGAAGAGACAAGTGTAAATCATTTTGACTGCCGACGGTGTTGAAGAAGCGGAATGCCCATAATGTGCCTTCCTGCATTCCATAGGCACGAACCAATTTTGTCCAACCCCTTGTGGCGATCGCCCGCCCATCCTTCATCGCCTTCAGGAAGACTTCTAGAGCATTATCATGGTAGCATGAATTATATACTTTAACCTTAGTTGCCTCCACTCCGGTCATGTAGTTTGCAAGGTAATCATCAGTAAATAGCTTCGGAAACCACTGAAAAGAGAGAAATATCAGATACTGAGGTCTAATCGAGTAACTTGTTGTGGGCAGGGGGAAAAGGCAACGCATTACTTACCATCCTAAAGTTCATTGTTGTCTTCGACAAAGTGTAAATAAAGAGCTTAATTTCAATGTGACGCCCGGATAATTAAGCTACAGTAATCTCATGTTAATGATGCCAGGTCATCACTCTTACTGTTGCTAATCCTCACCTGATCCAAATCATGATTCAAATTCAAATTCAAAGTTAATCCCAAAATTCAAAGTTCACAAACATGAAAACTAAAATGTTGATCATGTGACAAATAGTCACTTCTTAATATTGGTGGTGAACCAACTTTTTGTAAAGTGGCTTAGTGCCCTAAGATAAAAGAAAACATGGGCAATAAATTGAAAAGGAAAAGGCAAAGAAAGAGAAAAGCCTCCTCTGCCCCCCTGGGCCTCGGCCCACCAGGGACAGGCCCAGCTGGCCAGGCCCAGCTCCCTACCCCGGTCGTCTCGCCATTGTTCCCCTGGTGCGCGTCGCTACAGGGGCGTAGCCCCGCCGAACCCACTCGCCGTCGCCCGCGAGGGGATAAGGCCGCCACGCGTGTGCCTCGATCCCCCCACTCCACTCACACCACTCGCCCGCTCCGCCTCTCCCTCTCCCCACCAGATCCCTCCTCGCTCTCCCCCTCGTTCCCCACCGCATCCGAGCGCCGCCATGAACTCGCCGTCGTATAAAACGCGACCACCGCGACCTCCTCGCCTCACCATCGTGCCAGCTCGCTCCGCCTCCGTCTTCTACGTCGACTACGCCGAACGGAACGAGCCGGGAAGCCCCTAGCCGCCGCTCCGCTAGCACCCGCACGCATCGCCGCCGCCGAGCTCGCCGCCGTGGCCATCGCCACTATCACACGCGGCTGAGCCTCGCATCGAGCTCCTGGAGCTCATGCGAGTCCAACGCCACCACTAGCGCGCCTCCCCATGCTGTGCAGCTCCGGTTCCACCGACGACCGACCCCGTTGTCCGCCGGCGATGACCTAGCGCTCGGCATCGGCCTTTTCAGCTCGCGCTCGTGCCGTAGATCTACGCGGAACGTTGCTCCCGTTCAAACGTGACCAACCGCTGTCGTTTTGGCCGCCAGACGGTGATTTCCGACCACCCCCACCGCACGCCGCCGCGCGAATTGCTCGCCGGAGCAAGTCCGGTGGCGGACCCCGACGTGGCTGCCACATGGGTTACCCTGGCTCACTGACTAGTGGGCCCAGGGGCCCTAGTTGACCGCGCTGACCGGTCAACGGGCTGACCTGGCAGTGCTGAGTTACTGACATATGGGCCCTACCCCACCTAATCAATGGTTTAAATAATTAAAACTAACTAGTTAACCTAGTAGACAATGACAGGTGGGGCCTACCTGCTAAAAAACTCTGTTTAGTTAGTTTTAAAACTCTGTTTAGCTCTCTGTCTATGACATGTGGGTCCCACTGGCCCCCACATGGCAGGTTTGACCCTGGTCAGCGAGTCTGTTGACTGCTGATGTCATCCCCACACAATGTTGACATCATAATTCCTTTTCTGTTAATAGAGTAATTTCAGAATATTGTTAAATCTTTGAAAAATCATATAAATTAATCTGTAACTCGGATGAAAATATTTTCTACATGAAAGTTGCTCAGGACGATGAGACGAATCAGAATATGCTCTCCATTTGTCTGTCGTCTGCCCCTAGCATAGCGAACATGCAACCTTCCCCCTCTGTTTCATTCGTCCGATAATGTCAAGCTTCGGGAAAACATTCCCGGATGTTATCCCCTTCACCGGTAACTTGTAGCACCACGTTAGAACACGTCTAGCTCTGCCTGTTGTCCTGTTATGCACTTGCTTGCTATGTATTTACTTTTTCTCCCCCCTCTTCTCTTTGGTAGACCCCGTGACGGCTGCCGATGCCGCTATGATCGACTAGGTCACCGACGACCCCTCCTTCTCGTCTGAGCAACCAGGCAAGCCCACCCTTTGACCATCCCGATATCGCCCATTCCATTCTCTCATGCTTGCATTAGATTTTGCTACTGTAATTGATTGCTCCTATTCTGATGCATAGCCTGCTTTTGTAACTTGCTATTGTACCTCACCTGCTTATCCTAAACTGCTTAGTATAGGTTGGTTAGTGATCCATCAGTGACCCCCACCTTGTCCTTGTTGCCCCTGCTTCATCATCGACGACTCGATCAACGTGATTGACGACCAGAGCCTGACACCTTACATCACATCACGCTCCTTTTTGTTGCTCGACTCTGCAGGGTTACCATCGAGTGCAGAGGGTGGAACCTCATACGCACTCCTGATGACAACTCTGTAGTGTAGCTATTCGGTCATGGTCAACGAGTGTGGTTCCTCCTTCACCACTCCCGATACGACTCTGTCGTGCAACCCCTCAAGTGTGAACCTCGAGGGTGGTTCCTCTTACGTTCACCTTGATGATTACATCGAGTGGAATTCTCCGAGGGTGATTCCTCGGGTTTTCCCCTTGATGTTTGAACACACGGTTACCTTGACTTTACTTGAGACCATGGTTGAAGTCGGGTCGGCCCTGAGGGGTACCCGTGAGTTGATGTGAAAGTCGGGTGGGCCCGTAGAGCACCCACAAGTTTTCTATGTGGCACGGCCGGGCATTCTGGGCCCTTGCCGTACTCCACGAGACGGGGCGACGGGGTCACATTATCATGAGTCTCTGCTCGTCTCTGTGAGCCCCCAATGCACTAGCAGGTTTGGGTATTTGTTCTGAGTTGGCCTCTAGCCTTTACGCACTAACCACCACGCGAGAATAGATATGGCCTCGGCGTTGTGGTATCAGCCGAAGTTTTGTCAGACATCCAGTTCAGCATTGCGGCACGGCTGGGCCGGCACCATCCTGTTGTGGTGGAGCCTGGTCCGCCCTGCTCGCAACGACCCGGACTGCAACGGGCGATGGGCCCAGACCCCAGAGTGCTTAGGATGTAGACCAGTGGGGACCTCTCTACTGAGCCTAGGTGGGGCTATGACGTGTTGATTTTCCGAGGTCGTGCATTGACCTAGAAAGGTGTGTCCGGCCAGAGTGATCGAGCGTGTTGGGTAATGTGGTGCACCCCTGCAGGCAAGATATATATTCGAATACAGTGTCCACGGTAATGGACGTTCAGACTTGTATCCTGATCTATTACAACTAAAACTGGTTACTTGAGACATGTGATGGATATGTTGGCCTCGGGATTGCTTTCTCATAGGGAGTAAAGGAAGGATCTCTGGGCGTTAATGTTACAACATGCTTGTTAATTAAACTGCTATCCTTTACTCTTCTACATGCTGCAAGATGCTTGGAGCTGCTTGAAGATGCTAGTCTTCGATAGGCTAGGCTTTCCCCTCTATTCTGGCATTCTGCAGTTCAGTCCACAGATACAGCCCTTCCATTTGATACCAATGCATATTTAGTATAGATCTGATGCTTGCGAGTACTTTGGATGAGTACTCACGGTTGCTTTGCTACCCCTTTTCCCTCTTCTTCCTTCTTTCCGGTTGTTGCAACCAGTTGGTGGATCCCTGGAGCCAGATGCCACCGCCGACGGATACTACTACATGGAGACCGCCGACGACCAGGAGTAGTTAGGAGGTCCTAGGCAGGAGGCCTTGCCTCTTCGATCGTTGATGCTTGTGTTTGCCTTCTTAAGGCAGTCTTGTCTAACCTTATGTCTGTACTCAGATATTGTTGCTTCCGCTGACTCTTGTGTATCGAGCTATGTATTTGAGCCCTCGAGGCCCCTGGCTTGTAATATAAAGCTTGTATTATTTTATTTGTGTCTAGAGTTGTGTTGTGATATCTTCCCGTGAGTCCCTGATCTTGATCGTACACATTTGCGTCTATGATTAGTGTACGGTCGAATCGGGGGTGTCACATCCAATCACCCGTTTCTTTCGCCTAACAATCTTTCTTAGTTTCCTCACTTGACGCTTGTTCATGAATATCTCATTGCCCCAAACGCAAAAGGGATCGAAGCGTGGATCAGTACCCCTCATATATGTACCTACAAGCAACCAGTAAATGATAGAAGCTAAACTGAGATTGCGCAAATGATGTAAAATACAACTACCTATGTTCCTAAGTACAAGTATTTTTTTGACATTTCAATATGAACTACATACGGATGTATATAGAATTATAGATATAGTTTAGATTAGAATCTAGATTCACTCATTTTGCTCCTTATGTAGTCTATATTGGAATCTCTAAAAATACTTATATTTAGGAATAGATGGTGTATAAGACATGGGATGCAGCTAACCTCGACGGCAAACAACAGCATCGCCCATTGTAGCCCTGTGTAAGTACATGGAAAGCCAATGTTAACTACAACACGGTTAACATCCACCAAAAATAGCAAATGGTAATAAAACGGCAGCATCTATAGTGATATATTCATTTCAAAAGAGTAGCACGGTAGCAAAGGAACGGATTAAAAAATGGATACAACTCTTAATTGCAACAGGCTTAACAACATCCCAATTCATGTTTTGTAAGTTTGTAGCCATTGAAATACAACTCTTTAAAAATGGATACAACTGTTAATTGCAACAGGCTTCATGGCCATTGAAACCGGTAGTGATAAAAATGCAATTGCCAGAGTTAAACATCACAAGGAAGGTCCTGCCAGAGCAGATATATAATGGCCCAGTTGTCTATAAAAAGGTAGGGAAAATAGCTCAAACGCGTTAGGCATGTTTACTACAACATGATTAATACATCGACAGTACAAAACATAGCCATTAATTGCAACTGGTATTGGTAAGATTGAACTGGTGGGTACATACTTGGTAAGTTCTGAGAGGTAGTTGCTGGGGCACTTCATCTTGGCCAGAGCCCGCCCAAAGTCAGCGGCGGTGGAGGCGATCTGTTCCTCCGGGTCGAATCGTGGTTTAGTGCCACATGTGTACCTACAGGCAACCAATAAATGGTAGAAGTTAAACTGCAATTGCACAAATTATGTGAAATATTGTAAGACATGGATGCAGCTAACCTTGACGGCAAACAACAGCATCGGCCGTTATGACCCTGCGTAAGTACATGGACAAGCATGTTAAGTACAACAAGGTTAGCATCCACCTAAAAAAGCAAATGGGTTAGCATCTCTAGTATATCTTCATTGCGGAGAGTAGCATGGTAGCAAATGGACAGATTAAAAAATGGATACAATTGTTAATTGCAACAGGCTTAACAACATCCTAAGTCATGTTTTGTAAGTTTGTAGCCATTGAAATGCAACTGTTTAAAAATGGATTCAACTGTTAATTGCAACAAGCTTAATAGACATTGAAACCAGTATTGATAAAAATGCAATTGGCATAGTTAAACATCACAAGGCAGGTGCTGCCAGAGCAGAGAATGGCCGAGATGTCTATAAAAAGGTAGGGAAAGTAGCAAAAACGCGTTAGGCATGTTCACTAGAACATGCTTAATACATCGACCATACAGAACATAGCCATTAATTGCAACTGGTATTGGTAAGATTGAACTGGTGAGTACATACTTGGTAAGTCCTGAGAGGTAGTTGCTGGGGTACTTCATCTTGGCCAGAGCTCGCCCAAAGTCAGCGATGGCGGAGGCGAGTTGTTCCTCCGGGTCGAAGCGTGGATCAGTGCCACAGACATGTGTACCTAGAGGCAACCAGTAAATGGGTAGAAGTTAAACTGCAATTGCACAAATTATGTGAAATACTGTAAGACATGGAATGCAGCTCACCTCGACGGCAAACAAAAGCATCGGCCCTTATGACCCTGTATAAGTACATGGACAGACATGTTAAGTGCAACAGGGTTAGCATCCACTAAAAATAGCAAATGGGCAGCATCTCTAGTGATATCCTGAGTCATGTATTGTAAGTTTGTTGCTGGTATTGGTGAAATTGAGCTGGACACGGTAATATTTGAAAATCACAAAGTGTGTAGTACTGAAATAAACAAGGCACGAACATGCTTAATACATCAACCGTACAAATCATATCCGTTGCAAGCGGTATTGGTAAGATTTAGCTGGTCAGATCTTACCTGTTAAGTCCTGGGGTGTAGTTGCTGGGGGACTTCAACAGGGCCAGAGCCTGCACCATGGTGGCGGCAGCGGCGGAGGTGAGGTGTTCCTCCGGGTCAACACGCACAGCAGCCATCGCTCCATGGACCGCCATCAGCTCCTGGCGGGGGGGGTGGAGGCATGAGGATGTTTCGCAGGCGCCATTTAAGCAATCAGGCCGGGGACGTGATAGAGATCGGTGGGTTACCTGACTGGATCCGAGCAGAACATAGATGTGGTTGAAGTTGTGGTTGCGGCGGCGGCGGTTTGAGATGCCGGTAGGGGGAGGCGCGAGGGAGGGGGGATACTGAGGGGAAGGGGATGTGTTTGGAGGAATAAATTCTGAAATAGCGCGCCTAATGAAAATTTCGGTGCGAAATTTGGAAACTTGGGCGGGGGAAACACACAACACAGACGAAGCGCGTAAAATACTCGTGTGCGAGAAGATCCCGTCTC
The DNA here is from genome assembly GCF_018294505.1 of Triticum aestivum. Taxonomy (NCBI): domain Eukaryota; kingdom Viridiplantae; phylum Streptophyta; class Magnoliopsida; order Poales; family Poaceae; genus Triticum; species Triticum aestivum. The sequence goes on along the minus strand of NC_057814.1, from coordinate 530,440,923 downwards.
CAAAAAAATGTACACGTGTACTTGATTTTTTCGGTCAATGGTACGCCTGGTTTATTAGGAAATATCGCACATGTAACTGACTTATGGGTCATTAACGCAAAAAAGCAGACGGGTACGGCATAGAAACCGTGTGTTTTGTGATCTTTTAAAGATTAACGCAAAAAAACGCACACGGGCACACATGCTAATCAACAGTCAAAGCCCTCAAAGGATGCTCTTACCGACATTGTACGTTAATACTACAAACTTAAAGTACTACTGGTAATTTGCTCTAATACTACAAACTTAAACTACTTCTCACATGCTGCCATCAGGGCATGTTGGCCACACGCCGGCGTTCTCCTTCCCGGCCTTGTAGGCGGCAGCCCACCGTGCTTCGATCTCCGCCAAGCTCTCCTCACCACGGCGTGCGGCCTCTTTTTTCTTGCGGCGGCGGGACTCTCTTTTCTTGACTGCTTTCTGCCTTTTCTGCTCCTTCTATGCGGATTTGGCCGCCTCTATATCCACCACCCATTCGGCCATGGCAACCTCAAAGTCCGCCCATGTAACTGTCTGGCCGCCGGCGGCGATGAACTCGATGCGGCGAGATGCCATCACTTCCTTTCCATGTGCACGATCGCGGGCGGTGAGGAACGCGGCGCGGCGGGATGCCATCGCTTCCTTACCAGTTACTGTGCACCGTGGTGCCATGGAAGACGCCTGGAGAGAGCTCTGGGACGGAGGGGCCGGGCAGCCGTACAGTGCGGTGGTATTCAAGAGCTCAACCACAAACGACAACAGAAATTTGGCTTCTCTTACAATTTTGCTCGTTCATTATCGCACACGGTTCATCTCCATCGCTTCCAGAAACAGTGTGCGCTGAGCCTATTGTGTGTTGCGTTATGATTGGCCGGAACCCCAGCCACGCGGATCACGCGTGTGCACCGTTGGATGCGCCGTGATTGAACGGCAATCCACGTCCCTCACATCACACCCGTGCACCTGTAGCTGGATTGGATTTATATGCGCTAAATGCTTCGAAAATGCACATAATACCCTAAATATGGTAAATGAGCCCGGAAAAATGCCAAATTTGAACACGGTGATTTTCAGGGTGTCTGTTCATTTAGAAAAAAACTCCAGGGCAAAAGAACGAAGAAAACTTGGATTCCCCTTCAATCTTGAGGATTTCCCTTTCGAAAGCATGGAACTTCCTCGGTGGTGGTTCGATTTATGAAGGGCGTGCATGACAACATAAGCCAAACCTTCTCAAATTTTTACCAAGGCATGGTGAGGTCATACCATGGCACCATGCCAGGTGTCGTGTTTTTAAGCATTTATTTCATTTTTTCTATAGTTGAAAACCCAACAAACAGACATTTGTGGTTGACTATTGCCACACATTTCATCGAAATATCTGTCCATTCCTTGTAAAAGGCATGAGAATTTACTAAATGGCACGAGCTTGTTTTTCTAGGCCGTTCTTGTGGACCCTTTCATGCATCGATTGTTTGAACTTGAATTATGTGCATTAATGCCTAGGAAATGCACATAATCCCCTAAATATGGCAAATGAACCCGGAAAAGTGCCAAATTTGAACACGGTGATTTGCAGGTTGTATGCTCATCATAGAAAAAAAACTCGTGGACAAAGGACAAACAAAATTTGGATCCCCCTTCTATCTTGGTGATTTCCCCCTCGAAACCATGAAACTTCCTCGGTGATGGTTCGATTTATGAAAGGCGCGCATCACGACATAAGGAAAACATTCTCCAGTTTTTACCAGGGCATGGTGAGACCATACCATGGCACCATACCAGGGGTCATTATTTCCAACCATGTGATTCATTTTTTGTATAGTTGTTAACCGAGTAAACGACGCGTTTATGGTTGACTATTGCCACACATTTCCTTGAAATATCTGCCCATTCCTTGTAAAAGGCATGAGAATGTGCTAAATAACACGAGCATGGTTTTCCAGACCGTTCTGGTGCATCTTTTCATGCACCAATTGTTTGAATTTGAATTATGTCCATTAATGCCTAGAAATGCACATAATCCCCTAAATATGGTAAATGAGCCCAGGAAAATGTCAAATTTGAACACGTTGCATTTAAGGTGGTATGTTGATCATTGGAAAAAAACCGAATGACAAACTAGGATGGAATTAGGATTCCACTTCAATCTTGGGGATTTTCCCTCTCGAAAGCATGGAACTTCCTCGGTGATGGTTCGACTTATGAAGGGCGTGCATGACGACATAAGCCAAACCTTCTCAAATTTTTACCAGGGCATGGTGAGGTCATACCATGGCACCATGCCAGGCGTCATGTTTTAAGCATTTAGTTCATTTTTTCTATAGTTGAAAACCCAACAAACAGACATTTGTGGTTGACTATCACCACACATTTCATCAAAATATCTGTCCATTCCTTGTAAAAGGCATGAGAATTTACTAAATGGCATGAGCATAGTTTTCTAGGCCGTTCTTGTGGACCCTTTCATGCATCGATTGTTTGAACTTGAATTATGCGCATTAATGCCTAGGAAATGCACATAATCCCCTAAATATGGCAAATGAACCCGGAAAAGTGCCAAATTTGAACACGGTGATTTGCAGGTTTTATGCTCGTCATAGAAAAAAACTCGTGGACAAAGGACAAAGGAAATTTGGAACCCCCTTCAATCTTGGTGATTTCCCCCTCGAAACCATGAAACTTCCTCGGATGATGGTTCGTTTTATGAATGGCGCGCATCACGACATAAGGAAAACATTCTCCAATTTTTACCAGGGCATGGTGAGGCCATACCATAGCACCACACCAGGCATCATGTTTTCCAACCATGTGTTTCATTTTTTGTATAGCACGAGCAAGGTTTTCCAGACCGTTCTTGTGCATGTTTTCATGCACCGATTGTTCGAATTTGAATTGTGTGCATAATTAATGCCTAGAAAATGCAGACAATCCCCTAAATATGGTAAATGAGTTCGGAAAAATGTCAAATTTGAACACATTTCATTTGAGGCGGTATGTTGATCGTTGGAAAAAATTGAATGACAAACTAGAACGGAAGTTTGGATTCCCCTTCAATCTTGGTGATTTCCCTCTCGAAAGCATTGAACTTCCTCGGTGATGGTTCGATTTATGAAGGGCATGCACGACGACATAAATCAAACCTTCTCAGCTTTTAACCAGGGCAAGGTGAGGCCATACCATGGCACCATGCCAACCGTCATGTTTTTCAAGCACATATTTCATTGTTTTATAGTTGATAACCCAGTAAATGACGCGTTTGTAGTTGACTATTGCCAAGCATTCCATTGAAATCTCTGCCCATTCCTTGTAAAAGGCTTGAGAATTTACTAAATACCACGAGTATGGTTTTTCCAGACCGTTCTCTTGCACCCTTTCATGCACCAATTGTTTGAATTTGAATTACGTGCATTAATGCCTACAAAATGCAAATAATCCCGTAAATATTGTAAATGAACCCGGAAAAGTGTCAAATTTGAACACGGTAATTAGCAGGGTTTATGTTCATCGTAGGAAAAAAACTCACGGATGAAGGACAAAGGAAATTTGAATTCCCATTCAATCTCGGTGATTTACTATCGCACACGATTCATCTCCGTCACCTCTGCGAACCATGTGTGTTCACTCACACATGCAAAAGGAAAAGAAAACCCTCGCCCACTTCGTCCCCACTCACTCGTCGCGGACTCCTCCGCAACTCTGCACCCTAAGCTCGACGGTTGTTGGTGGCGGGCATAGGTCTCGCTCCAAACTGCACCGGATTTTGCCTCCACCGCTTTCTGCCGCCTATCTGCACCGACATTCTAGACTCTGGTCGACTGGGGTTTTCTGCGGGATTGGGCCGGGGATTTTTCTCATGGAGAAGGTAATCAACTTAATTACCGAAATATTTACTCATCTCTTATCGCAGTCCGTCCGTCGCTGTTAATCAACCATCGGAAATCGCTGTGGAATCATTTTTGTTCTAGCTGATTCGTGGGTGTTCATTCATGTGTGCACAGTGCGAGCACAAATCGGGCATCGGTGGTCGTGGCCAGTCGGAAACGAAGTTCTATCTCACCATTCCGGATGACTTCAGGGAGCGCTCGGTATGTTCAATCTCAACCTACCATGGTCGGCATGGAGTAAATTTGTGAACATATACCGTCTGTTGCTACATTATCTATATATTTGCATCAAATCTTTGTTACATTATCTATTTTTAATTCTATATTTTTGTACTTTGCTTGCATCTATATATGGGTATGTTCTATCAGTTACTCCCATATTTGCATGTTGCTCGGTTCTTTCAATATATCTAATTTACGATCTTAATTTTCATTTCAAGCAGTACATCCCTTGCTTTGCAAGAACAGAAGTAGAAGGAAATCTTGGGCTTTACTTTGCTGATGACGCCCAGGATGTCATATTGACTACGCAACATGGATTTACAATGATGATTAGCGTAAGACTTGATAAAGATGTCACTGCTAGTTTAATGCGGACCTTTGGAGAAAAATGTCTAAGTGTTATGAACTGAAAGCTGGCAATAAAATTCTAGTGCGTGCACCACAACCTGGTCTAATTAACTTGGATGTTTACTTCCCCAACGTCACCAGCCGATCAAAGTCTGATCGAGGTTAGTGTCCTTTCAACTTTCTCCATGCTGTCATATTACTATTTAAGCAACCAATTGATCACTATTTAAGCAGCCAATTGTGATATCATATTCTGACTACGCTCCTAGGCAGTAACAAATTCTGTTTACCAATTTATGCACACTATATATTCTTCTGCCATGTTCTGAATAAATAATACCTTTCCACCTTTTAAGCAGGATATGTTGGATGCATAGTGAACGATCTGTATGTTACTAAGCGTACCAAATTTCACTGGAAGGACTTGAAGCATGTTATAAACTTTCTTGATAATCTGGCAGAGATAGCACAACGTATGAACGCTGGATTTTGGATGGGATTAATTAGACCTATGGTGCACACATTGAACAAGACCAATTGTGTGCACAAAGCGCTGGTAAAAAGTCTTATTTTAATGTTGATGCTCATAAACTATATATATCTTCAACGATATGTTACAATTGTTTTTTATTCTACATGTCAACATAAATTGTCCCCTGTAGCCGTTCCTGGATCAATTCCTCAGCGTGGTCGAATTACACTTGTGCCTGCTAGTAAAGCCAAAGTGATTGCAAGGTACTGCATTTCCCGCAAAAATGGAACCAGTCAAATTAACGAGTTCTCTCTTCTCGTGGCAATGCATCCATATTGGAAAATTGGAGACACTGTTCTACTCCTGCTCTACCAAGGCACAGGAGGGCTCTTCCTTTTCATTGACGAGATGCCGAGTCACCGTGACCAAGCTGCTTCCAGTGGATAGTTGTGGTTGTTGGCCCTCAGCCTCTTAAAATGTGCTAGCTGTTACTATATATGTTAAGTATGTAGATATGGATCATATGGTTGTTGGCCCTTAGCCTCTTAAAATGTGATAGTTGTTACTATGTTAAGTATGTAGATATGGACCATATGGTTGTCAAAACTGTGTTACGAAGATCCTCCTTTTGTCAAATAGTGTAACCACTATATATATGTTACTCAAATGTTGTTACCCTAGTTCATAAATTTTCATGGAAAGTATTAGTATCGTACATAGTTCATTGAGTTTAAGTGTGTGCCCGATGTCTAGAAGGCATTTGTATATTAACTGTCCGTATTGCAAATTCACACACATGTTCACATAAGGAAACGTATGTGTAACATACTAATCATTGCACACGAGTACTCACAGACGCATCATGTGCGATACTCCAAGCCACCGCAAGCAACTAGTTTGCATTTTTCAAAGCTTTTTGTACAAACAGAATCACACACGAAGTAACTGTACTGACCGTGTGTGTTGTAATTTCTCATCGCAAACAGTTCATCCGAGTCGGCTGTTTGCCACGTATCACACACATCTTGTTTACACGACTCATTTATGTTCTTTTGGCTCATCGCAAACAGTTCATCCATGTGAACTGTATGCTGCATATCACACACATCTTGTTAAGTTGAACCGTTTCTGCTGTGTTCCCTAATCGAAAACAGTTTGTCCGAGTTAACCGTATGTCGTATATCGCACACACATTGATATGGCTGCCCGTTTTTGTTGTTCTACCTCATCGCAAACAGTTCGAATGAATTAACTGTGTGTCCTGCATCGCACACACATTGTTATGGCTGCCTGTTTCTGTTGTTCTGCCTCATCGCAGACAGTTTGAATGGATTAACCGTATGCCCTGCATCGCACATGCAACTAAAATCTTAACTGTGTTTGATGCAGCCATCATCGCAAATGTTTTGCACCTTTTTTGACGGTTTTTTTACACCACCGTTTGCGATTATTGCATCGCACACAGTTTTGGCAAAGGGTCTCTGATCGTAGTGTCGCGTTAGCAGTCTCCTACAGTAGTGTATTCTCTGCTCGCAATCATGAGTGATTTCGGTATGGCACCAACAGATGATGGCCTGACTCCTAAGATTGGACGTACAAGCAATCTGGATGCTAAAACTTTTATCTTGGAGCAAGGGAACGTTATGGGAAAAGAACGTATCCAAGAATTTTTCAATTGTGTTGGAAATCTGAGTCTTGATGATATTTCTATACTTAAAACTACTAGATCTTATGCGGATGCTATTTCAGCACTAGTTCTGAAACTTGAAAGTAAATTTATCCGCACTCATCCTAATTTGCAAATATTGTTTTTTGAGCTCCCCGAAATAAAGAATCCTAGAGCCAAAAAGTTGGCCACTCTCGTTCTTATGAACGAGTTTGACTACATAATTCGGGAAGCTAGAGAAATATTTGACTTTTATGATATGAACCGTGAAAAACCCGTGATAGATGAAATTCTTTACAATAGTGACTATGCACTAAGGCATTTGCTTGGTGATAATAAAATCTTTGATGAGAATCTTAAGAAGGAAGTCCCCGTTCTAGATATAATCCAACAAGTTTTCATTAATGTCAATCAACACTACTCTTGGATTGTTGCGGGGAATCAAAGGGGTTATGATGAAAACCAACTAAAGAATGCTAAAGATTCCAAGGATAATATGTTTTATGTTTTGTTTACAAAACTTCATGATGGAAACACCTCTAAGAAAACTAAGAAGAAGAAGGATGACAATACTTAGATCCTTGCTTTATGCCTAGCTAAGGGCGTAAAACTATAGCGCTTGTTGGGAGGCATGGGAGGCAACCCAATGAATAAAATTTATTTATTCTTTTTGCTTTCTGTTCTTGTGTGTTTTCACAAGTATGACTCTGGTATGATTGTATTTTTTTGTTTTAATTAGTGTTTGTGCCAAGTAAAGCCTTTAGGATCTTCTTGAGTGATAGCTGTTTGATCTTGCTGAAAAAGACAGAAACTTTGTGCTCACGAAAATAATTTTCATAAACCGCAGAAAAGAGATTTTACCCTGATTCTTTTTGCAGAAGATTAATACACAACTTACACTGTTCTTCCTAATTTGGTAGAACTTTTGGAGTTCCATAAGTATTCGTCAAAGTCAGATTACTACAGACTGTTCTGTTCTGACAGATTCTCTTTTCGTTGTGTTGTGTGCTTATTTTGATGGCTTTCTGGTTTTCTTTGATGAGTTTTTGCCATAGAAAAGTTGGAATACAGTAGATATAATACAAAAACAAAATATGAATTGGTTCGATACATCACTTATAGTAGTAGTTTGCTTTCTTATACTAACGGATCTCACGAAGGTTTTGTTGAGTTTTGTGTGATTGAAGTTTTCAAGTTTTGGGTTATCTTACGATGGATGAAGGAATGATGTAAGAGCCTAAGCTTGGGGATGCCCCGGCATCCCAAGCTATTATCCAAGAATGAGAAACCAACTAAGCTTGGGGATGCCCCCGAGTGGCATCCCCGCTTTCTTCCAGCAACTATCGGTATTTCACTCGAGGCTATATTTTTATTTGTCACTTGATATGTGTTTTGCTTGGAACGTCTTGTATGATATGTGTCTTTGCTTGTTTTATTTTGTGTTTTAAGTCATCAATACTTGCTTGACACACCTATTTGAGAGAGCCAAAATTACATCATGACTTGTTAGAATTGCTCTGTGTGCTTCACTTAAATCTTTTATGAGCTAGGACTTGCTCTAGTGCTTCACTTATATCTTTTTGAGCACGGTGTGCTTTGTTATTTTTGAAGAAATGCTCTCTTGCTTCACTTAGATTTATTTGACAGTTAGTAAAATTCTGAAGAAATTCTCTCTTACTTCACTTAAATTATTTTGAGAAACAAAATCTGTTATGCTCATGATCTTCACTTTTATTTGTTTGAGCTTATGAAAAGCAACACATAAAAAATTAGTCCCAAAGTGATAGATATCAAAGAAGGATAAAGAGAAAAATGTCATGAAGATCATTGGACAAAATAAACTTGATTCTTAGTAATAGTTTTGAGATATGATCATGTGATATGTGAGTTATGTTGATGAGTAATTGTGCTCTAGTAAGAATATTGGTGTTAAGATTTGTGATTCCCTATGCATGCACGAAAGTCAATAATCATGCAATGAAAATTATATCCTACTTGTGGTGCATTATTCGGTGTTACTTATGCTTAATGCTTGCTTTAAAAAATTATTCGTTTCTTGGTTGGTCGCTTCTCAATCTTTTTGCTAGCCTTCATTTTGCACTAAGTATGACCTCTACTTGTGCATCCAAAATCCATTAAACCAGTTTTGCCACATGAGTCCACTATATCTACCTATATGCGGTATTCTTTTGCCGTTCTAAGCAAATTTTCATGTGTCATCTCTAATTTTCAAAATAAACTTTTCTTTTGTGTATTTGTTTCACTCGCGGAACGGTAACGGGTGGCTAATATTTTCCATGCTTGATGTGTTATTCTCACGATGAGTGTTTATTCACTTGTCATTGCACGAGAGTAAGGCAAAGGTTTTAGGGATTCCCAGTCACGAAATGCACAAATGAATTTACTTTATGTTGTCAAATAATAAATTCCTTGGAAAGTGTTGCTATGGAAGGCACCCATGGATACGCCTAGCCATGGAAAGTGAAAGAATGGTGGAAAAAGGAATAAACTTTATTTCCTGTTTGGGAACCGCCTATTGCATATCTAGCATGGAAAGTGTTCGTAGCTATACGTCGTTTTCGTTGGTGGGATGGATACAGCTCCCAAAATGTTTTTTATCTCTAATTTTTTTCTTTGAGCTCTGGCACCTCTACAAATCCCTACTTCTCTCTGCAAAGGGCCTTTCTTTTATTTTATGCAATTTTTATTTTTGAATTTGAGTCTCCATCTTCTCTTATAAAAGCACCAACTAAGAGGCAATATGATCGTACTTAAGCATTGGGTGTAACTATTCGAGTGTGTTTCATGAATGGATCAATGTTTGCGCATGATGGGCTAGCGATAACTTGTTTTAGCATTGATAATTTAAAAGACATGGTTGCTTGTTGATATGCTTGAGTATCTAAATTATTATGTCAAAACTAGACTATTGCTTTGAATCACATAAAAGTCGAAATGTCCATGCTATAAAGAAAAGAATATGATATGACTTGAACACCACTCCACATCAAAAATTCCGTTTTCATCACTTACCTACTCGAGGATGAGCAGGAGTAAAGCTTGGGGATGATGATACGTCTCCAATGTATCTATAATTTTTGATTGTTCCATGCTGTTTTATTATCAATCATGGATGTTTTATAATCATTTTATAGTCATTTTACATCATTTTTTGGTACTAACCTATTCACATAGTGCCAAGTGCCAGTTGCTGTTTTTTCCATGTTTTTTACATCGCAGGAAATCAATATCAAACGGAGTCCAAATGCCCCGAAACTTTACGGAGAATTTTTATGGGCCAGAAGGAAGAAGTTGGGCCTCCTGGCGCGCCCTGGTGGGTTGTCCCCTCCTCGGGTGACCCTCGGACCGCCTCTTTGCTCTATAAATACCGCAAAAATACAAGAACCCTAGAAGCATCGACGAAATATTCGTCCAGCCACCGCAGAGTCCAGAACCACCAGATCCAATCTAGACACCATCACGCAGGGGTTCACCACTTCCATTGGTGCCTCTCCGATGATGCGTGAGTAGTTCTTTGTAGACCTTCGGGTCCGTAGTTAGTAGCTAGATGGCTTTCTCTCTCTAGCTGAATTATCAACACAATGGTCTCTTGGAGATCCATATGATGTAACTATTTTTGCGGTGTGTTTGTTGGGATCTGATGAACTTCGAGTTTATGATCAGTTATATCTTTTTAATCCATGAAAGTTATTTGAGTTTCTTTGATATCTTATATGCATGATCTCTTATAGCCTCGTACTTCTTCTCCGATAGTTGATTTTTTTTGGCCAACTTGATCTATTTATCTTGCAATGGGAAGAGGTGCCCGATAGTGGGTTCGATCTTACGGTGCTTGATCCTAGTGATAGAAAGGGAACCGACACGTATGTATCGTTGCTACTAAGGATAAAAAGATGGGATCCATATCTGCCGCAATAGATAAACGGATCTTGTCTACATCATGTCATCGTTCTTATTGCATTACTCCGTTTTCCCATCAACTTAATAAACTAGATGCATGTTGGATAGCGGTCGATGTGTGGAGTAATTGTAGTAGATGCAGACAGGAGTCGGTCTACTAATCTTGGACGTGATGCCTATGTAATGATCATTGCCTGGATATCGTCATAATTATTTGAAGTTCTATCAATTGCCCAACAGTAATTTGTTTACCCACCGTTTGCTATTTTTCTCGAGAGAAGCCACTAGTGAAACCTACGGCCCGCGGGTCTTGTTTCTCATATATTTGCCTTGCGATCTACTTTTCCTTCGCGTTTTTATTCAGATCTATTAAACCAAAAATACAAAATACCTTGCTGCCTTTTATCTTTATTTATTTTATTTGGCGTTCGATCTATCAATCTACTACAAGTTACCTCACGTCCGTTTGCCTATCTTGAGGCGCCGTACCCCGAAAGGGATTGACAACCCCTTTAAAACGTCGGGTTGCGAGGTGTTGTTGTTTGTGTGCAGGTGTTGTTTACGTTGTGTTGCTTGGTTCTCCTACTGATTCGATAACCTTGGTTTCATCACGAAGGGAAATACCTACCGTTGCTGTGCTACATCATCCCTTCCTCTTGGGGGAAATACCGACGTAGTTCAGCAACCATCAGCTATGTTTCCCAACAGTGGCATCCGAGCCAGGTCTATGCGTAGATGATATGCACGAGTAGAACACAAAGAGTTGTGGGCTGTGATCGTCATACCGCTTACCACCAATGTCTTATTTTGATTCGGCAGTATTGTTGGATGAAGCGGCTCGGACCAACCTTACATGACCACGTTCATGAGACCGGTTCCACCGACAGACATGCAACAAGTTTTGCATAAAGGTGGCTGGCGGGTGTTTGTTTCTCCAACTTTAGTTGAATTGAATTTGACTGCGGCCGGTCCTTGTTGAAGGTTAAAACAACAAACTTGATAAATCACCGTTGTGGTTTTCATGCGTAGGTAAGAACGGTTCTTGCTAGAAGCCCGTAGCAGCCACGTAAAATTTGCAACAACAAAGTAGAGGACGTCTAACTTGTTTTTGCAGGGCATGTTGTGATGTGATATGGTCAAGACATGATGTGATATACGTTGTTGTATGAGATGATCATGTTTTGTAAAAGTTATCGGCAACTGGCAGGAGCCTTATGGTTGTCACTTTATTGTATGAAATGCAAATGCCATGTAATTGCTTTACTTTATCACTATGTGTTAGCGATAGTTTAGAAGCAATAGTTGGCGAGATGACCACGACGCTACGATGGAGATCAATGTGTCAAGCCGGTGACGATGGAGATCATGACGGTGCTTTGGAGATGGAGATCAAAAGCACAAGATGATGATGGCCATATCATGTCACATATTTTGATTGCATGTGATGTTTATCTTTTATATGAACCTTATTTTGCTTAGTACGGTGGTAGCATTATAAGATGATCCCTTAACTAAATTTCAAGGTATAAGTGTTCTCCCTGAGTATGCACCATTGCGAAAGTTCTTCGTGCTGAGACACCACGTGAAGATCGGGTGTGATAGGCTCTACATTCACATACAGCGGGTGCAAGACAGTTTTCCACATGCAGAATACTCAGGTTAAACTTGACGAGCCTAGCATGTACATACATGGCCTCGGAACACTAGAGACCGAAAGGTCAAACGTGAATTATATAGTAGATATGATCAACATAGAGATGTTCACCATTGAAGACTACTCCATCTCACGTGATGATCGGACATGGTTTAGTTGACTTGGATCACGTGATCATTTAGATGACTCGAGGGGTGTCTATCTAAGTGGGAGTTCTTAAGTAATTTGATTAATTGAACTTTAATTTATCATGAACCTAGTCCTGATAGTATTTGCAAATTATGTTGTAGATCAATAGCTCGCGTTGTAACTCCCCTATGTTTTTCGATATGTTCCTAGAGAAAACTAAGTTGAAAGATGATAGTAGCAATGACGAGGACTGGTTCGTGATCTGAGGATTATCCTAATTGCTGCACAGAAGAATTATGTCCTTAATGCACCGCTAGGTGAGAGACCTATTGCAGGACCAGATACAGACGTTATGAACGTTTGGCAAGCTCGATATGATGACTACTTGATAGTTTAGTGCACCATGCTTTATGGCTTAGAGCCGGGACTTCAAAAACATTTTGAACGCCACAGAGCATATGAGATGTTCCAAGAGCTGAAATTGGTATTTCAGACTCATGTCCGTGTCGGGAGGTATGAGACCTCTGACAAATACTTTGCCTACAAGATGGAGGAGAATAGCTCATCTAGTGAGCATGTGCTCAGAATGTCTGGGCACTACAATCGCTTGAATCAAGTGAGAGTTAATCTTCCAGATAAGATAGTGACTGACAGATTCTCTAGTCACTATCACCAAGCTACTAGAACTTCGTGATGAACTATAATGTGCAAGGGATAATGGAAAAGATTCCCGAGCTCTTCACGATACTGAAATCAGCGATGGTAGAAATCAAGAAAGAGCATCAAGTGTTGATGGTTAACAAGACCCCTAGTTTCAAGAAAAAGGGCAAAGGAAAAGAAAGGGAACTTCAATAAGAATGACAAGCAAGTTGCCACTCCCGTGAAGAAGCCCAAAGCTAGACCTAAGCCTGAAAGGGAGTGCTTCTACTGCAAAGGAAATTGTCAGTGCAAGCGGAACTACCCCAAATAATTGGCGAATAAGAAGGATGGCAGAGTGAACAAACGTATATTTGATATACATGTTATTGATGTGTACTTTATTAGTATTCATAGTAACCCCAGGGTATTTGATGCCGGTTCAGTTGCTAAGATTAGTAACTCGAAACAGGAGTTGCAAAATGAACAGAGAGTTTAAGGGCAAGGTAACGATGTGTGTTGGAAGTGATTCCATGGTTGATTAGATCACCATCGCATACTCCTTATACCTTCGGGATTAGTGTTGAACCTAAATAAATGTTATTTGGTGTTTGCGTTGAGCATCAATATGATTGGATCATGTTTATTGCAATACTGTTATTCATTTAAGTCACAGAATAATTGTTGTTTTGTTTACATGAATAAAACCTTCTATGATCATACACCAAACCTAAATGGTTTACTGAATCTCGATCGTAGTAATACACATATTCATAATATTGATGCCAAAAGATGCAAAGTTGATGATGATAGTGTAACACACTTGTGGCACTGCCGTTTAGGTCATATTGGTGTAAAGCCCATGAAGAAACTCCATGTAGATGGGCTTTTGGAATCACTTCATTATGAATCATTTGATACTTGCGAACCATGCCTCATGGGCAACACACTAGTTTCAAGAAAAAGGGCAAAGGAAAAGAAAGGGAACTTCAAGAAGAATGGCAAGCAAGTTGCCACTCCCATGAACAAACCCAAACTAGACACAAGCCTGAAATTGAGTGCTTCTACTGCAAAGGAAATGGTCACTGGAAGCGGAAGTTCCCCGAATATTTGGCGGATAAGAAGGATGGCAAAGTGAACAAAGGTATATTTGATATACAAATTATTGATGTGTACTTTACTAGTGTTCGTAGCAACCCCTGGGTATTTGATACTGGTTCAGTTGCTAAGATTAATAACTCGAAACCAGAGTTGCAGAATGAACAGAGACTAGTTAAGGATGAAGTGACGATGTGTGTTGGAAGTGGTTCCAAGATTGATATGATCATCATCGCACACTCCCTATACTTTCGGGATTAGTGTTGAATCTAAATAAATGTTATTTGGTGTTTGCATTGAGCATGAATATCATTTGATCATGTTTATTGCAATACGGTTATTCATTTAAGTCAGAGAATAATTGTTGTTCTATTTACATGAATAAAACCTTCTATGGTCATAGACCCAGTGTAAATGGTTTATTGAATCTCAATCGTAGTGATACACATATTCATAATATTGATGCCAAAAGATGCAAAGTTGATAATGATAGTGCAACATAAATGTGGCACTGCCCTTTACGTCATATCGGTGTAAAGCGCATGAAGAAACTCCATGCGGATGGACTTTTGGAATCACTTGATTATGAATCATTTAATGCTTGCGAACCATGCCTCATGGGCAAGATGAGTAAAACTCCGTTCTCTGGAACAATGGAGTGAACCAATGACTTATTGGAAATAATACATAGCGATGTATGCGGTCCGATGAGTGTTGAGGCTCGCGGTGGGTATCGTTATTTTCTAACCTTCAGAGATGATTTGAGAAGATATGGGTATATCTACTTGATGAAACACAAGTCTGAAACATTTGAAAAGTTCAAGGAATTTCGGAGTGAAGTGGAGAATCATCATAATAAGAAAATAAAGTTTCTACGATCTGATCACGGAGGTGAATATTTGAGTTACGAGTTTGGCCTTCATTTAAAACAATGCGGAATAGTTTCACAACTCACGCCACCTGGAACACCACAGTGTAATGGTGTGTCTGAACGTCATGATCGTACTTTATTAGATATGGTGCGATCTATGATGTCTCTTACCGATTTACCACTATCATTTTGTGGTTATGCATTAGAGACAGCTGCATTCATGTTAAATAGGGCACCGTCTAAATCCGTTGAGACGAGACCGTATGAACTATGGTGTCACAAGAAACCTAAGCTGACGTTTCTTAAAGTTTGGGGTTGCGACACTTATGTCAAAAGGCTTCAGCCTGATAAGCTCAAACCCAAATCGAAGAAGTGCATCTTCATAGGATACCCTAAACAAACAATTGGGTACACCTTCTACCAGAGATCCGAATGCAAGATCTTTGTTGCAAAAATTGGAACCTTTCTAGAGAAGGAGTTTCTCTCGAAAGAAGTGAGTGGGAGGGAAGTAGAACTTGATGAGGTAATTGTACCTTCTCTCGAATTGGAAAGTAGCACATCAGTGAAATCTGTTCCCGTGATGCCTACACCAACTAGAGAGGAAGCTAATGATAATGATCATGGAACTTTAGATCAAGTTACTACCGAACATCATAGGTCAACCAGAGCACGATCCGCACCAGAGTGGTACGGTAATCCTATCCTGGAAGTCATGTTACTAGACCATGATGAACCTACGAACTATGAGGAAGCGATGATGAGCCCAGATTCTGATAAATGGCATGAGGCCATGAAATCTGAGATAGGATCCATATATAAGAACAAAGTGTGGACTTTGGTGGACTTGCCCGATGATCGGCAAGCCATTGAGAATAAATGGATCTTTAAGAGGAAGACAGACGCTGATAGTGATGTTACTATCTACAAAGCTCGACTTGTCTAAAAAGGTTTTTGACAAGTTCAAGGTGTTGACTATGATGAGATTTTCTCACTCGTATCGATGCTTAAAGTATGTCTGAATCATGTTAGCAATTGTCGTATTTTATGAAATCTGGCAAATGGATGTCAAAACTGCATTCCTTAATGGATTTATTAAAGAAAACTTGTATATGATGCAACCAGAAGGTTTTGTCAATCCTAAAGGTGCTAACAAAGTGTGCAAGCTCCAGCGATCCTTCTATGGACTGGTGCAAGCATCTCGGAGTTGGAATATACGCTTTGATGAGTTGATCAAAGAATATAGATTTATACAGACTTGCGGTGAAGCGTGTATTTACAAGAAAGTGAGTGGGAGCACTACAACCTTTCTGATAAGTATATGTGAATGACATATTGTTGATCGGAAATTATGTAGAATTTTCTGGAAAGCATAAAGGAGTGTTTGAAAGGAGTTTTTCAAAGAAAGACCTCGGTGAAGCTGCTTACATATTGGGCATCCAGATCTATAGAGATAGATCAAGACACTTGATAAGATTTTTCAATGAGTACATACCTTGACAAGATTTGGAAGGAGTTTCAAATGGATCAGTCTAAGAAAGAGTTCTAGCCTATATTGTAAGGTGTGAAGTTGAGTAAGACTCAAAGCCCGGCCACGGTAGAAGATAGAGAGAAAATGAAAGTCATTCCCTATGCCTCAGCCATAGGTTCTATAAAGTATGCCATGCTGTGTAACAAACCTGTTGTGTACCTTGCCATGAATTTGGCAAAGGGGTACAATAGTGATCCAGGAGTAGATCACTAGACAGCGGTCAAAATTATCCTTAGAGGACTAAGGAAATATTTCTCGGTTATGGAGGTGATAAAGAGTTCGTCGTAAAGAGTTACGTCGATGCAAGCTTTCACACTGATCCAGATGACTCTGAGTCTCAATCTGGATACGTATTGAAAGTCGAAGCAATTAGCTAGAGTAGCTCCGTGGAGAGCATTGTAGACATAGAAATTTGCAAAATACTGATACGTCTCTAACGTATCTATTATTTTTGGTTGTTCCATGCTATTATATTATCTGTTTTGCATGTTTAAAGGGCTTTATTATGCACTTTTATATTATTTTTGGGACTAACCTATTAACCGAAGGCCCAGTGCAAATTGTTGTTTTTTTGCCTATTTCAGTGTTTCGTAGAAAACGAATATCAAACGGAATCCAAACGGAATGAAACCTTCGCGAGGATCGTTTTTGGAACAAACGCAATCCAGGAGACTTGGAGTGGACGTCAAGGAAGCAACGAGGCGGCCACGGGGTAGGAGGGCGCGCCTAGGGGGTAGGCGCGCCCCCCACCCTCGTGGGCCCCTCGTGGCTCCACCGACCTACTTCTTTCGCCTATATATACTCATATACCCTGAAAACATCCAGGAGCACCACGAAACCCTATTTCCACCGCTGCAACCTTCTGTACCCGTGAGATCCCATCTTCGGGCCTTTTCCGGCGCTCTGCCGGAGGGGGAATCGATCACAGAGGGCTTCTACATCAACACCATAGCCTCTCGATGATGTGTGAGTAGTTTACCACAGACCTTCGGGTCCATAGTTATTAGCTAGATGGCTTCTTCTCTCTCTTTGGATCTCAATACAAAGTTCTCCTCGATCTTCTTGGAGATCTATACGATGTAATTCTTTTTGCGGTGTGTTTGTCGAGATCCGATGAATTGTGGGTTTATGATCAAGATTATCTATGAACAGTATTTGATTCTTCTCTGAATTCTTATACGCATGATTTAATATCTTTGCAAGTCTCTTCTAATTATCAGTTTGGTTTGGCCTACTAGATTGACCTTTCTAGCAATGGGAGAAGTGCTTAGCTTTGTGTTCAATCTTGCGGTGTCCTTTCCCAGTGATAGCAGGGGCAGCAAGGCACGTATTGTATTGTTGCCATCGAGTATAAAAAGATGGGTTTTATATCATATTGCTTGAGTTTATCCCTCTACATCATGTCATCTTGCCTAATGCGTTACTCTATTCGTATGAACTTAATACTCTAGATGCATGCTGGATAGCGGTCGATGTGTGGAGTAATAGTAGTAGATGCAGAATCGTTTCGGTCTACTTGACACGGACGTGATGCCTATGTTCATGATCATGCCTAGATATTCTCATAAGTATGCGCTTTTCTATCAATTGCTCGACAGTAATTCGTTCACCCACCATAGAATATGCTATCTTGAGAGAAGCCGCTAGTGAAACCTATGGCCCCCGGGTCTATTTTCCATTATATTATTTTCTTATCAACTAGCTATTTCTATCATTGTTTATTTTGCAATCTTTACTTTCCAATCTATACAACAAAAATACAAAAAATATTTATCTTATTATCTTTATCAGATCTTACTTCTGCAAGTGGCCATGAAGGGATTGACAACCCCTTTATTGCGTTGGTTGCAAGGTTCCTGATTGTTTGTGCAGGTACTAGGGACTTGCGTGTAGTCTCCTACTGGATTGATACCTTGGTTCTCAAAAACTGAGGGAAATACTTACGCTACTTTGCTGCATCACCCTTCCTCTTCAAGGGAAAACCAACGCATGCTCAAGAGGTAGCAAATACATACAGATCTGAATGTGCCAGACCCGTTGACTAAACCTCTCTCACAAGCAAAACATGATCACACCTTAATACTCTTCGGGTGTTAATCACATAGTGATGTGAACTAGATTATTGACTCTAGTAAACCCTTTGTGTGTTGGTCACATGACGATGTGAACTATGGGTGTTAATCACATAAAGATGTGAACTATTGGTGTTAAATCACATGCCGATGTGAACTAGATTATTGACCCTAGTGCAAGTGGGCGACTGAAGGAAATATGCCCTAAAGGTAATAATAAAGTTGTTATTTTATATTTCCTTATATCATGATAAATGTTTATTATTCGTGCTAGAATTGTATTAACTGGAAACTTGATACATGTGTGGATACATAGACAAAACACAGTGTCCCTAGTAAGCCTCTACTAGACTAGCTCGTTAATCAAAGATGGTTAAGTTTCCTAACCATAGACATGTGTTGTCATTTCATGAACGGGCTCACATCATTAGGAGAATGATGTGATGGACATGACCCATCCGTTAGCTTAGCATATTGATCATTCAGTTTTATTGCTATTGCTTTCTTCATATACATATTCCTTTGACTATGAGATTACGCAACTCCCGGATACCGGAGGAATACCTTGTGTTCTATCAAACATCACAACGTAACTGGGTGATTATAAAGATGCTCTACAGGTATCTCCGAAGGTGTTTGTTGGGTTGGCATAGATCGAGATTAGGATTTGTCACTCCGAGTATTGGGGAGGTATCTCTGGGCCCACTCGGTAATACACATCATAAGAAGCCTTGCAAGCAATGTGACTAATGAGTTAGTTGCGGGATGATGTATTATGGAACGAGTAAAGAGACTTGCCGGTAACAAGATTTAACTAGGTATGAAGATACCGACGATCGAATCTCGGGCAAGTAACATACCGATGACAAAGGGAATAACGTATGTTGTCATTACGGTACGACCGATAAAGATCTTCATAGAATATGTATGAGCCAATATGAGCATCCAGGTTCCGCTATTGATTATTGACCAGAGAGGTGTCTCGGTCATGTCTACATAGTTCTCGAACCTGTAGGATACGCATGCTTAACGTTCGATGATGATTTGTTATTATATGAGTTATGTGATTTGGTGCCTGAATGTTGTTCGGAGTCCCGGATGAGATCACGGACATGACAAGGAGTCTCGAAATGGTCGAGAGGTAAAGATTGATATATATATATATATATATATATATATATATATATATATATATATATATATATATAGGACGATGGTATTCGGACACCGAAAGTCTTCCGGGAAGCACCGGGTACTTATCGGGTCACCGGAAGGGGTTCTGGGCACCCCCGGCAAAAGATATGGGCCTTATGGGCCAAGCGGGGAAACACACCAGCCACAAAGGGGCTGGTGCCCCCCCCCCCCCCCCCGGCAAATTGGAGAAGGAAAGGGGGAGGAGAAAAGATAAAAGGGAATAGGATTCCCCCTTCCCTCTCTTCCCTTCCTACTCCGAATAGGAATAGAAAAAGGGGGAGGCCGAATTGGGAGGTGCCCAAGTAGGATTCCTCCTACTTGGGGCGCCCCCTTGGCTGCCTTTCCTCCCCTCCAACCTATATATATGAGGGGCGGGGGCACCACTAGAAGACACACCAACAATTGTTAGCCGTGTGCGGCGCCACCTCCACAGTTTACGCCTCTGGTCATATCTTCGTAGTGCTTAGGCGAAGCCATGCGCGGATCACTTCCACATCACCGTCACCATGCCATTGTGCTGACAGAACTCTCCCTCGACTCTTTGCTGGATCAAGAGTTCAAGGGACGTCATCGAGATGAACGTGTGCAGAACTCGGAGGTGTCGTATGTTCGGTGCTTGATCGGTCGGAACAAGAAGTTCAACTACATCAACCGCGTTGTCAAATGCTTCCACTTTTGGTCTTCGAGGGTACGTAGACACACTCTCCCCCTCTCGTTGTTGTGCATCTCCTAGATAGATCTTGGGTGAGCGTAGGAATTTTTTTGAAATTGCATGCTACGTTTCCCAACAGGCGGGTGTCCCGCGCGCTCACCGGCCAGGCCACCTCTCCTCACCTCCTCCCAGGTTCCTAGCTCGAGCGCCGCTACGAGCTCACCGGAGGCCAGTGTGGTCGTGGCGCCCGCCGATCCAGAGCTGCCACCGCCGCCGTGGGAGCCTCTTGGCAGGGCATGCGTCGAGCTGCCGCCCAACC
The DNA here is from genome assembly GCF_018294505.1 of Triticum aestivum. Taxonomy (NCBI): domain Eukaryota; kingdom Viridiplantae; phylum Streptophyta; class Magnoliopsida; order Poales; family Poaceae; genus Triticum; species Triticum aestivum. The sequence continues at coordinate 530,420,239 of NC_057814.1, read as the reverse complement.
CGGAGGACGCGCTCGAGGTGTTTGTCGATGGCCACATTGTGCGGATCCCCAAGGGCTTCTCTGTGCTCCAGGCCTGCGAGGTAGCCGGCGTCGACATCCCGCACTTCTACTACCACTGCCGCCTCTCCATCACCGACAACTGCCGCGTGCCGCATGTGCCTCCTCAAGGTCGAGAAGTCGCCCAAGCCCGTCGCCTCCTGCTCCATGCCCGCCTTCCCAGGTCAGCCCAGGCCACATTTTTTCTTAGCGAAAGCCTGCATGATGCCTTGATTCAACGTGTTATGTGCATCGGTCTCCTAGATCCATTCAGCTCATAGACAATCAGCACCTTAGGGTTCTCACATACATTTTGTTTAATCAGTAATGCTTTTAGAGAAGAGAAACATGGACCTAGGTAATTGTTGTTGGGATTCTGAATGGTTAGCCAAGAGTGTGTGATTTGTAGTAAGATTTGCGGTAATTCCTCACCCTGGAGTGTCTTGTTGGATTAGGGATGAAGATTATGCCGAACACGCCTTGAAAAGAAGGCACGGGAGGGTGTCATGGAGTTCTTGTTGATGAACCATCCACTCAATTGCCCAATATGTGATCAGGGCGGACAGTGCGACCTCTAGGATCAGTCCATAGCCTTTGGGGCTGACCGTGGTCATTTCACCGATATGAAGCGGTCGGTCGTGGATAAGAATTTGGGTCCCTTGGTAAAGACGGTGATGACCCCTTGCATCCAGTGTACAAGGTGATGTTTCATGCTTCTTGGTCAATATTCATGAGTAATTGAGTATTCACTTTATAAATAAATTCATGACTATCCCATTTCTCTAAGTTTTCACTACTGTAGGTGACTCATTTTTCTAGCATTGTAAGGTTAAGAGCTTATTGTGAAAACTTGCTGATGTTAAGAACTGCCGAAGCAGAACATTCCTTCTAATATATTCATGTGCTTCAGCATGAGCAGGTTCTTAGTTAGTGTTGTCATTGTGCAATCACATATATTATGTCATGTATTGTTTTATTGACATTATTGTTGCAAGTAACGCATCATCCTTTGTGGAAAATAGTTTAGGTACTTGTGCAAGATCTAGCTTACCTTTACCTTTGCTAGTATGTAATTTTCAAATTTCTCTGATCTTACAGGTGTGTTAGGTTTGCATCTGAGGGTGCTGGTGTTCAGGACATGGGTATGTTAGGCCGTGGAGAAGGGAGCGGCAACGGTAGCAGGCGGCGGTGCTGGCAAACGCGTTGGACATGAGCCGCTCCGGCTTCTTCCAGCGGTTGCCTCTCCCCCGCCCTCCACATCTCGCTGGAGCCACCACTCTCGAAGTCCTTCCGCCATCCGACGAGCTCCCATCACATCCCCGCGCCGGATTTTAGTGGCAGGGCAGAAGAGAATCGACCATGTGGCGCGGCCACAAGCGTTGGTGAATGGCAAATGCCACTTTGCACTTCTATTGCACTAATTGCCCCCTGCTAGTAACGAGTACTGATGAGCGAGCGATCTTTTCTTGTAGGACGACATTCGATGTGCGTGAATTGGGCATCTGGTTGAGCTGTGTCAGGTTGATACCTTTTGTCCTGAACGGTATGGCGTTGTAAGATTGCTCCCCGCGGTAATTCTGTTGTGCTGCAAGGCTAGCTTGATGTTCATGGCTCAGTATGCAATTGGCCTGAGATGCAACGTTTTTTATGCTCGAAGCCCCAAATGATGTACTGATGGTAACATTAATTGTATATTTCAGGTACAAGGAGGTTTTCTTGGTTGCAACTTCTTTTTAGAAGGTGATGTATTGTATTGTGCCTTTCATTAACACACTGCATAATTTTAGGTTCAATTCCAGATCTACATTAGTTCATCAAATTTGAATGCCTATTCTGTGTAAGTGTTGTTCATACCATTTTAGGACATTGCAAGTTGTCAAGGAAGTGATTTCGTCAGTTGGTGCAAGAGGCTGCTATGACCATCCTTAGTAAAGCAGTTTGCCTCTTCCCTAGAAAATACACTATATAGATTACTCAATGTTATTCTGTAAAAACTACTATATCTATTCAAATGCAAATCCAATTTATTTTCTGTATTGCCAAATTCAAAGACAAATTTGGAAATTATTCATGAACTACATTCAAAAAGCAAAAGCAGCTATGAACTCGTTGCTAGCCAGTGTTTACTTAGTCAATATTCTATTTAGGTGCAAAGAGGCGTAGGGTGACAACAGAATCAGTAAAAATGGTTCAATTGCATGTTAGTTGGAGCTATATAACTATCATTTGTTGCTTGTAGTACTAAATCTTTCCTTAATTGCCTCGCAGCTTAGAGTTGACAAACATGATCTGATTGACCTGTGTGGTGCATCTAGCTCTGACTTTACAATGGTAATGAAAAGATTGATATAGATGGTAAGCTTCTTGACCTTATTTTGTAAATAATGATAAATAGGACTACCGGACACTTCAATTGGGTATATTTTTTGCTTGAACTTTCTAATTATGACTAGGAAAATTCAAGATAAACAATTAATTTTTGACAATCTAAAATTAAGAAAGCAGATAGCGTTGTGCCATGTATCCTTAGTCTCTATTGTTCTAAATGCTTTATGACCTATTATTATAAATCAGTTGTTTCCATGTAGGAATCTATAGCGATGCACTTTCCGGGAGGTCTGGCATGCTTGTTGAGGTCCCCTGATTATGATAACCAGATAAGATGAATGAGTCTATTACTTTTCCCAGAGTCATACGGAACAGGTACTCACTTGTTTATATATCTTTCTGCCTATCTCATTTGTTCAAATCTTCTTGGTGGATACTCTTTTCTCAAACTAATCATGATTTACTGTATAGCTTGAGGCCTCTACACATCAGCAGCTTGACCAGTACCTATCGTTGTTCAGCCTACCATCCAAAATCCTACGCAGTGTGGCCAATGTGAAACTCTAGGTCAGTGTCATTCCATCTATCTGATGTAACCTCTTTGCTTGCGAGTATCTCGGAAATGGTTAGTATAACTATGCAATGATTTTTTTTTCTTTGCTAACCAGCTGAACTCTGTAATGCCGACGAAAGTCGATTCAGATTGATAGTCATGTCTAATTGCTTGATGGAGTAATGGTGCTCAACACGTCTAATCGTATATTCTTGGTCTGCTAAAGCTACCAAGTCTGTTTATATTGTAGAATCACATGGTTTGTCTTTCTCTGACATGGTAGAACAAAGAAAATGCAAATGATGTACTAGATGATAAATATGAGCCGCGGGATTATTTGAACTTCTTTTTCTTGTCAATTGTGAAGTTGATGACAGCCCTGGCACTTGAATCTCAAGTGTGAATTCTCTCTTGTTTTCCTTTCAAGTTTCAGCGCATTATGATGTTTGTAACATGCACTTTCGATTTGTTCCAGTAGGTTTGAACTGCTTTAATTTTCAGTCAAAATAGTAAAGAGAATAGTAATGACATGTTGAGTTTTTGCGCCCTTCTATAAATTGAATTCTATGTTATTCTTGGTATTGCATTGACATGGTTCTAGTAGCCATTATAATGTTAGTACACCAAGTAGCTTTGAGCTCTTCCACTATTTGCATTATGTACCCCATGCTAATGAAAGGTAAGCTTGGCAAACAAATTAAAGAAGATCCCTGCTTTTTGGGTAATTAATATCATTTTGCTAGCCATTTTCCTAACAAAGTTAATGTGATGTAGAGTACTGTGTCTTGTACATTGTTACTGTTTCAGATTTTGTGACTTACAGAAGAGACCAGTATGATTGCTAATTAAGAGCTTCCTCAGAAGAACTACTTCCTCCGTTCCTAAATATAAATCTTTTTAGATATTTTAATATGGACTACATACAGATGAATATAGACATATTCTAGTGTAGATTCACTCATTTTGCTCCGTATGTAGTCTATATTGAAATCTCTAAAAAAACTTATATTTAGGAACAAAGGGAGTAACGTTTTAAGTTGGAGAGGGATGCCTACACGCCTTATTTAATAATAGCAACATTTGCAAGGATGCGAAGAATTGTTTTCTATGTTGTTCTCTTTCTTGCCTTTTCAGTTGTCAACATTGACTACACTGAACTCATTTTGAATTGTCAAAGATGTGAAAATGCTTTTTTGGACACTTATGACCTCATTTCACTTAGTAGGGCCATATTTCTTGCCTGGACACACGTATGAACATGATTGAATTGTGTTCTTTTTTATTATGAAGTGTAATTGTCGGTTTGCAGGGTGTGCCTTGTCATCCAGCTTATAGATTGTCACCTATCTGTTAATATAGACCTATTAGCTTCCTATGTATTCTGTTAACTGTATTGGTTCTTGAAAAATTGGTGCTCCTCTAGGCTATATATACACATTCACAAGTACACCGATAAGACTGGTGCGCACAGGACGACAGAGGAGCACATGTGATCTTCATAATAGCAAGCTTGTAATAAATTCTAGAACTCATGGATAGAATATTCACATGTAGTCAAATCACTTTTGTTTTATATAAGTTTCATTAAGGATTAATCTAGACCCATAAATGTACATAAGCTAGATAAGTGCGCACATGAACGCTTAGGAGGCGTGCCTCCCCATCGGAGCTCGGATTCGTCTTTTCGTTGATCACTCCCAAAGCAGCGAGCTAGCCGGCTCGCCATCGATCGTTCAGGATCACCTCGTGCGGTTCTACGTCACTGTTGCTAAAAATCAGGTGGTTGTTGTCCCACGAACGAGTTTTGCAATCGATCGATCTCTCAGGCCGCTTTACTCATCGATCGACCACCTCCCAAAAAAGTAAAAACTGAATATGGTACTATAATAACTACTTGTAGTTGATGTCCTGTTAATTAAGTGACGTGATCACGTACATACATGTTGGGAATTAGCACACAAATGCATTTGTGGTTAACTCATAACTGCAGCGGAAACAAGTAATCTCAGCACCACATCATGTACTAACTCAAGGATCGTTGCTTAGCACGGAAGGAAACATATGCAGCAGCATATATGGAGGCAGAAAATATTACTCAGCAGGCAAGACACTCCTCAGCCTAGTGTCTTGTGATAGGAGTAAGTTTCTGGACAGCGCCAAGCATCAACAAAGAGACACCAGATTTTACGTGGAAAACCCCCCAACTTGAGGGGAAAAACCACGGGCCGAAGCCACCCAAATCCTCTTCCAGTATTATCAAATGTGGGATACAACAAGTTCCTCTCTAGACAGCACTAGAGGATCTCATACATCAAGATTTCTAAATCTTGGATGAACACAACAAGATTTGGGGCTCAAAAACTAGGGATTGGAACAATCTCACCAAAGATGGTGGAACCAAATCTTGAAGGAGACAAGGTAGTGGATCTGGACCATCACAGCCTTGGGGAGGAGCTCCCTTTGCTTCTTCCTTCAATCTTCCTCTTCTTCCCTTGCTCTCTTGGTTTTCTCTCTTCTTCTCTCTTGGAGGATGAACTGATTTTCATCACTCTTGGTGGTGGCTGCTGGATGGAGGGTAAAGCATCCCCATCCACTCATGTGCAAAGTCCAAAATGACCCTAGGTCATAACCCTAATGGGTAGTGGGCTTCTGCACCTCTTGGGCTTCCTAAAAGGCCTCAAATGGTCATCTCCTCACAGCCCACATGAGTAGGATATCCCAACAAATCTCCCCCTCCGACTCATGAGGGGGGCATCACCATGCCCGCTACCTTGCAACATACTTGTAGCTTCTTATTTGGCAATATCTTGGTCATCATATCCGAACCATTGTTGTTGGTATGGATCTTCTCAAGTTTCAGCAACTTGGAACTCACAACATCTCGAGTCCAATGGTACCTCACATCAATGTGCTTGGTTCAAGAGTGATAGCTTGAATTCTTGGCAAGATGAATAGCACTCTGACTGTCACAAAAAAGAACAAACTTCTCTTGCTTCATGCCGAGCTCTTGTAAGAAGTTCTTCATCCACAAAACTTCCTTGCCAGCATCAAGTGCTGCAATGTACTCAGCTTCTGTAGTTGATGTAGAAACACATTCTGCAATCTTGATTGCCATGACACTGCTCCCCCTGCATAAGTCATCAGGTATCCAGATGTGGACTTCCTACGATCCTTGTCACCTGCATAATATGCATCTGTATAGCCCTGCAATACAGGATCACCGCTTCCAAAGCATAAACAAGATGTAGAAGTACCCTTGAGATACCTGAGAATCCACTTCACTACTTCCCAGTGACTTTTAGCTGGATTTGTCATGAACCGGCTAACAACTCCAACTGCATAGGCAATATCAGGCCTAGTGCGTACCATGGCATACATCAAACTTCCCACAGCAGATTGGTAAGGTACTTTCCTCATTTCTTCTTTCTCCTTCTTGCTTGTAGGACATTGTTTTGAATTCAGTTTATGATGGCCTGCAAGCAGAGAGATAACAGATTTTGCATCTTTCATATTAAACCTTTCAAGTACCTTACGAGTTCACAAATGCAATGATGCCGTAAGAGCTAAGCGTGCAAGCCAGCGTGCATGTTCATGGAAGCTGCTCAGCTTGCTCCTTTGTCGCATGCCAAGCATAAATGAATCGGTGTGGCCAGTCAATTTAACCAAGTCTCGGTCAAGTGATATTGTATAAAAAGAAAAAATTGAAAGTAAATTCATGTACGAATCTTTATGCAAGATCAAAGAAATATAGCATCGACTGAGATATAACAAAGTCTTAGTCGATCAAGACTTAGCAAAGCTGTAAAATAATGTCTACGCGCAGTAACTTCATCCGTCTATTCTTTTTCCTAAGTTTCGGTCCATAATTTTGATGGCTAGACCTTTTCTTTTGAATTTTGGTTGGCTAGATTTTGATCTGGCGGTCCATCGATTTCGACAACATATCACTCTCTTCCTCCTTCCTTGGTGCTGTCGATCATGACGTAGATGTGGTTATGGTGTTGTCGATCATGACGTAGATGCGGTTGCATTTGGCCGATGGTTGTGTGTCTACATAGTCCGTTTCAATAAGATCCTTCATGAAAAGGTAGGCAACCTTTGATCATTTCTCGCATGCCTTTTTTCTGATGTCAAAATTACAATCATTTGGTGGTGAACTGACCATGTCGGCTAGGTCAAAGCTCGTCAAATCTGGACGAACTCACTGCCGATTTGTGTGTATTGGTGCACTCCACTCATTGCATTTTGCGCCCAAGCAGGGTAACTTTTCCGGCCATGTATATTCAGGTTGACTCGTATACTTGGATGTGCAGAGAAAGGCCCCCTTTATTTGGGCTACAGATTCCCGAGAATCAGCTGTGGCTTAGATTCTAAAAATCAGTTGTGGCTTAGATTCTAAAAATCAGCTGTGGTTGTGGCTTTCGAGAATCCAAAGCCGACTCTTTGTTTACTCTGCTATAGGAAACCAGAAGTGTTGTGAAATGTCCACAATGTCCGGAATGCACAAATGGTCAACATAAATTGAGCAAACAAAATCTGGCCGGGATCATACGCACGTGATCTGAGAAAAAATTTCCACCAAAGAAGAAAAAAAATGACAAATAACAGAAAAGTAGGCAGAGGAGCAGGAGAAGCGCCATGGAACGAGGCAACAAGTACGGTCGTGAGCGGAAGAAGGTGGCTGTAAGAAGAATGGCATGATGACTTGATGAGAATCAATTCCATTTGTCTCTTCTCCCTGTAAAGCGGTCGGCGTAAGCGAGGCGGTTAGCCTTCGCCTAGTGCCTAGGTGGTGCTTAAGCGCCCTAGGCACAGCCTAGGCGGTAATATAGCTTTTACTATCAGGGTGTATCTCTGGTTATTATATGTGTACTAATATTAATTTAAGGAATATAAATAAGTTAACTACAATCTACTACCATTGAACATGGTCCATTTTCATATCAATGCAATATGGCATGATTTCTCGCTTGCGTAGACAATTTCTTGCTTGCCCTGCCTAGACTTCCATTTATGCCTTAGGCGAGGCTTTTGGCCATCGCCTAGTGCCTAAGCACGCCTAAGCGCCTCATAGGCACTGCCTTTTCCAACAGAGGCAGTGCCGAGACACCTCCAGATGCAGCACCTACATCGATGAAGCCGTCCAGAAGGCAAAGGATGCTTGTGTGCTGAGAAAGGAAATAACCCTCATTTCCGATCTTTGCACACTTCAAATCTCTGGCGACATGATCAAGTGGACATTGCAAGTCGGTGGCATATCAGTGGAACAGGTTGATACTGCCACCATGCAAAGCAAGGAATTTGACATGGGAATCGGTGCACTTATTGCCAGTGTAGCAGGCCTGACAACAAACATGTTTGAGAGGTTGGCCACTACAGTCGAGGAGATCAACGTAGATGGCACCAAGTACTCCGCCTACGGCTGGGCATAGTGTGTACCGGAGTGAAAGATCGAGGATGTCGCCTAGAGGGGGGTGAATAGACGCTTTAAAATAATTACGCTTTAGGCTTGAACAAATGCGGAATAAACCTAGCGGTTAATTTGTCAAGCACAAAACCTACAGCAACTAGGCTCACCTATGTGCACCAACAACTTATGCTAAGCAAGATAAACAGCTTGGTGATAGCAAGATATATGACAAGAAACAATATGGCTATCACAAAGTAAAGTGCATAAGTAAAGGGCTCGGGTAAGAGATAACCGAGGCACGCTGAGACGACGATGTATCCCGAAGTTCACACCCTTGCGGATGCTAATCTCCGTTTGGACCGATGTGGAGGCACAATGCTCCCCAAGAAGCCACTAGGGCCACCGTAATCTCCTCACGCCCTCACACAATGCAAGATGATGTGATTCCACTAAGGGACCCTTGAGGGCGGTCACCGAACCCGTACACTTTGGCAACCGTTGGGGGCGGTCACCGAACCCGTACACTTTGGCAACCCTTGAGGGCGGTCACCGGTACCCGTCAAATTGCTCGGGGCGATCTCCACAACCTAATTGGAGACCCTGACGCTTGCCCGGAGCCTTACACCGCGATGATTGAGCTTCGAAGCACCACCAACCGTCTAGGGCGCCCAAGCACCCAAGGGGAACAAGCTCAAGGGTATCAAGCACCCAAGAGTAATAAGCTTCTCAACTTATAACTTCCACGTATCACCGTGGAGAACTCAAACTGATGCAACTAATGCAATGGCAAGGGCACACGGAGTGCCCAAGTCCCTCACTCTCAAATCCCACCAAAGCAATGAAAGCTATGGAGGAAAAAGAGAGGAAGAACAAGAAGGAGAACACCAAGAACTTCAAGATCAAGATCCAAGGGGTTCCCCTCACATAGAGGAGAAAGTTATTGGTGGAAATGTGGATCTAGATCTCCTCTCTCTTTCCCCCCAAAACTAGCAAGAATCCATGGAGGATTGAGAGATAGCAATCTCGAAGAAGGTCAACAATGGGGGAAGAACACGAGCTCAAGGGATGAGGTTCAATGGGGAAGAAGACCCCCTTTTATAGGTGGGAAAAATCCAACCGTTATGTGTGCAGCCCGCACAGGAGCAGTACTACCGCTCTGGGAGCGGTACTACCGCTACCTACGGAATGCAAGGAGAAAGAAGAAACAGGGGAGAACAGAGCGTCGAGCGGTAGTAGTAGCGGTGGTAGGGCGGTACTACTGCCGAAAGGCGGTACTACCGCCTCTACTACCGTTCCTGCTTCCGCTCATCCTGCTGGGTCTAAAAAGGTTGCACGGTAGAGACACAGAGGTACTACCGTAGAAATCGACACAAAAAGTCGAGACCCCAGCAGTAAGCGGTACTACAAGTGGAACTAGCAGTGGTACTACCGATGCTGCCCGCGGTACTACCGCTTGCAGCTCTCTATCACTTCTTTAGTCAAAACAGATGTAACAAGAAAACCAGAACTGCCATAACTTCTGCAAATGAGCTCCGAACTAAGCAAACTCAAGCTTGTTGGATAGAAGACGACGAGTAGCATCCAACAACGGAGGTAGGGGAGGTATGCCTAACATATAGAGGACTGAAACCTCCAACAGAGAAGAACCGACATAACCTCCAACATTGAAAACATCATAGAAGATGCATGTGAACTCCATTTTTGATGAACTCGAGCTTGTCATGAAGATGGCCCGAAATATCCAAATCGCACAAGGAGAAAAACCAAACAAGAACCAAGAAAGATGATGCATGGATGCAATGGTTTGAGCTCTTTACGAATGATACGATCAAGCTACCAACTTGAGAGCCCCCCTAGATAGTACGGCAATTGATCCTATAACCCGGTCTCCCAACTACCACCATGAGACCAGTAAAATAGAAAACCTATCAAGGGAAAACCTTTGCCTTGCACCTGATCCACTTGAGCTAGATGATGGCGATCTTGTCCTCCTCAAGATGGACCACCTTTCTTGATTGCGTTGGGTCGATGAAGACTAGTTGATTTCTCCCCCATACTCCACTATGGATGAGCCACTCTTCGGCACATCTTCACAAGTCCATTGTCACCACAATGGACGACAAGCTTCAAGCACTTGATCTTTTCGTGATGTTCCACTTGAACTTGCACACCGCAATCTTGATGACGATCACCACTTGATGTCATCCTCTCCATGGGTTGTATGATATCTTCCTCTTGACGCAAGTCCATGGAAACATACCTAACCCCACATAGAACTCTCACGTAGACCATTGATACGTATCCAACATATCTATAATTTTTTATTGTTCCATGTTGTTATATTATCAATCTTGGATGTTTTATAATCATTTTATAGTCATTTTATATCATTTTTTGGTACTAACCTATTGACATAGTGCCAAGTGCAAGTTGTTGTTTTCTGCATGTTTTTTACATCGTAGGAAATCAATATCAGACGGAGTTCAAATGCAACGAAACTTTACGGAGATTTTTTATGGACCAGAAGGAACATAATCGGCCCTGACTGCGCCTGGAGGGTGTCCCGAGGAGGGCACAACCCACCAGGGCGCGCCAGGAGGCCCAGGCGCGCCCTGGTGGGTTGTGCCCACCTCGGGTGCCCCCGGACCACCTCTTTGCTCTATAAATACCTCAATATTTCCAAAACCCTAGGGGAGTTGACGAAATATTCATCCAGCCGATACAGAGTCTAGAACCACCAGATCCAATCTAGACACCATCTCGGATGGGGTTCACCACCTCCATTGGTGCCTCTCCGATGATGCATGAGTAGTTATTTGTAGACCTTCGGGTCCGTAGTTAGCAGCTAGATGGCTTCCTCTCTCTCGTTGAATTCTCAATACAATGGTCTCTTGGAGATCCATATGATGTAACTCTTTTTGCGGTGTGTTTGTTGGGATCTGATGAACTTTGAGTTTATGATCAGTTATATCTTTCTATATCCATGAAACTTATTTGAGTTTCTTTGATCTCTTATATGCATGATTGCCTATAGCCTCGTATTTCTTCTCCGATATTTGGGTTTTGTTTGGCCAACTTGATCTATTTATCTTACAATGGGAAGAGGTGCTTTGTAGTGGGTTCGATCTTACGGTGCTTGATCCCAGTGACAGAAGGGGAACTGACACATATGTATCGTTGCTACTAAGGATAAACGATGGGGTCTATCTCTACATAGATAGATCTTGTCTACATCATGGCATCGTTCTTATTGCATTACTCCGTTTTTCCATGAACTTAATACACTAGATGCATGCTGGATAGCAGTCGACTTGTGGAGTAATAGTAGTAAATGTAGGCAGGAGTCGGCGGTCTACTAATCTTGGACGTGATGCCTATATAATGATCATTGCCTGGATATCGTCATGATTATTCTAAGTTCTATCAATTGCCCAGCAGTAATTTGTTCACCCACCGTTTGTTATTTTTCTCGAGAGAAGCCACTAGTGAAATCTACGGCCCCCGGGTCTTCTTTCTCATATATTTGCCTTTGTGATCTACTTTTCTCTTGCATTTATTTTCAGATCTATTAAACCAAAAATACAAAAAATAACTTGCTGCATTTTATTTCTATTTATTTTATTTGGCATTCGATCTGTCAATCTGCTACAATTTATCTCACGTCCGTTTGCCTATCTTGAGGCGACGTACCCCGGAAGGTATTGACAACCCCTTTAACACGTCAGGTTGCGTGGATTTGTTATCTATGTGGAGGGGTTGTTTATGTTGTGTTGCTTGGTTCTCCTACTGGTTTAACCTTGGTTTCATATCTGAGGGAAATACCTACCGCCGATGTGTTGCATCATCCCTTCCTCTTTGGGGAAATACCAACGTAGCTTCAAGCGACATCAACCATGGGTTAGTACACAAAGCGTAATGGACAATGCTTACTATAGCATGGGATCACTTGATCCCTCTTGGTACATCTTCTACACTTTGTGTGTTGATCAAGTTGAATCACTCTCTGTACTTAGTCTTGATCAACCTTGAATCTTCTAACTCTCTTCATTTGGATGATGTCTTGAAGGTAAACATGAATGATCAAACAATCTTCTTCTTCAAGACATGCTTCCAATAAGCTCAACACTCACATGACCAATCTTTGGATAATTCCTTAATAGCACCTTGGTCAACTCATAAACTCCTTGAAACCAACACATGAACTTCAAGAAACCTATGGACAAATCCTTCAAATATAACCCAATGCAACCATTAGTCCATAGAAATTGTCATCAATTACCAAAACCAAACATGGGGGCGCCGCATGTCCTTTCACGGAGTTTGATGCTTGTAGAGTGTGGAGGTTGTCTCGATGATTTGTGGTCTGCCAGCAGTTTGATCGGATGGTCTGGTCAGAGGTTTGCTTCGCCATGGTGCATCTACTAGTTTCACCATTACAAGTTTTTCAATGGTGACCAATGCAGAATTTTGCCACATTCTCCTCCAACACACACAAAGGTAAGTTGATAACACAAGGAAATATTGAATACTACTAATTCTTATAAGCTAAAGTTTTCATTTTGAATAATACGATATGAATGTATGTAGATGTCAAGAAGGAGAAGAAAAGAAGAAGATATGTTTTGGTGTGGTTGCCTCTATACTAGTGGTCATCCTGGCACTCCTCGCCTAGGTTATTTTATGAAGGAAAACAAGTTCATCAGAAAGGAGTATTTAGGTAAGGGTGTCAACATACCAAGTTACTAGGAGAGGTCGAGCTATTTATTAGCTAAGGGGGCCGATGCCCCCCCCCCCAGCTAAGGTGGTGACTTCTCCAGTAATGTTCATCGGACATACGATTGTGTTAGGTGAGGCCACCTATGCCCTAGCACGGTGTCAAGACACCTCCAGATGCAGCACCTGCATCGATGAAGCCATCCAGAAGGCACATGTTGCTTGTGTGCTGAGAAAGGAAGTAACCCTTATTTTCGATCATTCAACACGTCAAATTTTTGGCAACATGATCAAGTGGACATCGCACGTCGGCACTATATTAGTGGAACAGATTGATACTGCCGCCGTTCAAAGCAAGGCAGTTGACACGGGAATCAGTGCACTTATTGCTAGTGTAGCTAGCCTCGCAATAAACATGTTTGATAGGTTGGCCATTGCAGTCGAGGAGATAAACGTAGATGGCACCAAGTACTCCGCCTACGGCTAGGTGTAGTTCGTTCCATAGTTTGATGGTTGTAGAGTGTGGAGACTGTCTCGATGATTTGTGGTCTGCCAGCAATTTGACCGGATGGTCAGGTCAGAGGTCTGCTTCGCCGTGGTGTAGCTACCAATATCATCTTTACAAGTTTTTCAACGGCGAGCCAATCCAGAAATTTGCCACATTCTCCTCCAACACATGCAAAGGTAAGTTTATAACACAAGGAAATACCGAATACTAATAATTCTTATAAGCTAAAGTTTTCATTTGGAATAATATTGTATGAATGTATGTAGATGAAAAGAAGAAGGAGAAGAAATGAAGAAGATAATTTTGGGTGTCGTTGCCACTGTACTAGTGGTCATCCTGGCACTCCTCGCTGGGTTATTTTGTGGAGGACAACAAGGTCATCACAGAAGGGGTACTTAGGTAAGGGTCTCAACATACGAACTTACTAGGAGAGGTGGGGGTATTTATTTACTGAGGGGGCCAATGCCCCCCCCCCCCATGTTTGAACCAATTATTGAAGAATTTATTTATGGGAGGGCTTATATGGGGAAAATTAGCATCCCCCTCACCCCTACAAATCTCTTCTAGCTCCTCCATTGCATACTAATATATAATTTGTTAAAAGAACATATCAAGAAGTTTTACAACTCATATTATATCTTCAACTCTCCCCCGACATATTTCACCTCAGTCCATTTATAATCATTGCTTCGACAATATTCTACTCGTCATCTTATTATTCTAGGCTCTTGGATCCCATATCATGGATTTATTTTGAAGGTGCAAGTGATGAACCAAGAACTAGGACTCCCATCACTGGAATTGAAAAGTCCCTTGGTGCTCCAAGATCAACCCACACTGCTCCTTCTTTGGGTACTGATGACCCACAAGTATAGGGGATCGCAACAGACTTCGAGGGTAATATTTCATCCCAAATTTATTGATTAGACACAAGGTGAGCCAAAGAATATTTAGTAGTCTTAGCAGTTGAGTTGTCAATTCAACCACACCAAAGAGATAACTTCCTTGCATCAATTTATTAGTAGCATGGTAATATGATAGCAGAAGTGACAGAGTAAAAATAACAGTAGCAGAAATAGTAACAAGTTTGTAACGAGTAGAATAGTACTGAATTTAACTGTGACAATAGCAGAAAAGTATAGGTATGGCTCAACTATGGGGTGTTCAGATGAGATTCACTATGCAACGGTCATAACCTAGAGCGATAACAAACTAGCTCCAATTCATCAACCATATGTAGACATGTATTCTGTATATAGTCATACGTGCTTGTGATGAGAACTTGCATAACATATTTTGCCCTACCTTCCCATGACAGCGGGGTCCTAATGAAAACTAAGGGTAATTAAGACACTCCTTTTAATAGAGAACCGAAACAAAGCGTTATCACATAGTGAATACATGTAATCCTCAAATTAACCCCATCCCCGTAGAGTATCCCAATTGTTGTCACTTTGTGGTCTAGGGTTCGGAATGATAACAGGTGCATACAATTTGCAGGTATGATAAAGAACACAAATATATTCATAAAAACATAATATGTTCAGATTTGAAATCATGGCACTCGGGCACTAGTGACAAGCATTAAGCATAGCAAAGTCAAGGTTGGAAAAAATCGTTAAGCATAAGCGAGGCAGTTAGCACTCGTCTAGTGCCTAGGCGGTACTTAAGTTCCCTAGGCGTGGCCTAGGCGGTAATATAGCTTTTACTATCAGGGTATATATGTGGTTATTATATGTGTACTAATATTAATTTAGCATATAAATAAGTTAACTACAATCTACTGCCATTGAACATGGCCCATTTGTCATATCAATGAAATATGGCATGATTTCTCGCTTGCGTAGCCAATTTCTTGCTTGCCCTGCCTAGACTTCCATTTATACCCTAGGCGAGGCGTTTGGCCATCGCTTAGTGCCTAAGCGTGTCTAAGCGCCTCCTAGGCACTGCCATTTCCAACACAGCCTGTACGTAGCAGGCAGCAGTTTCAAGACCAATGCCACCACGTCTAGCAGCCAGGCCATGCTATCAACTGGAGGAAGAGAAGGCCATGAAGAGGACATCACTCGTCAGCACAGGTTCAGTGTCGACGATGCCCCTGCACGTGGCCTCCTCCCTCCGGCCTCTGCGCCTGGTCTCCTCTCGCAGCCTAGAAAGCTATGGCTCCAGCGGACAAGGCCGCTCAGGCAACACGGCGGCGTCGACCTGGCATACAAGGAGGCTGCCATAGAGCTCATGGGTGCCATGGAAGGATACGAATGACGAGGCCCTGTGGGAGGCCGACATCCATGGGAGCTCATGTGCGCCACGGGAGCCTAGCCGGACCATCGCCCCATCGTGCTCTTCTTGCTCGGCGGTGGCTGGGGTGAGAGCGATGGCGGTTGGGGAATTTCTCGGTAGAATGAGGGGTAAGGGTGGGCGTGATGGTTATGGTGGCAGTTTCTTTGTAATTTAGACTGGAAATAGGGGTACGGGCTAAAAACGAATCGTTTTCTTTCGTGGGTTGGTGCAGAATCGCTAGAATCACCGAAATCGCCGCTTCTAGTTTCGCTTCGCCCGTAGTTCATTTTTTAGAATCGATTCTGGGAATCTTGACACGAATCCCGTGTGTTTGTTTTGGGTTCTTATTTTGAAAGGCCGGAATCTAAGAATCACAAGTCTAGTGTGCGCGGCAGAGATACAGTTTAGGTCGACTGGCCAGCTTTGCATGCATGCACACAAATCATGCATTTTTACACGGTCTTGTGCATGCATACATGCATGCGCGTGTGTTGTGTACTCCAACCTTTTTCGCCACTACTGTATCCTTTTAAAAGTTTGCCCACGCTTGAGTTGACATTTTGCATGAACGGGAAATGGCTATTGAAAGCCACTACTATATCCTGCTGTGTTGTCCCATGGCAAGAAAAGTCAGGACTTGTTCTGCCGATCATGATGAATCGGCGATCGATCAGGTGAAAAATATTCTCTCTCTCTCACTTGAGAACGACGAGGGCAAAGGTGTGTCTGAGCGCGAGGAGACATGGCAAATCCATGCAAGTGTTCCCTCTCTGGATCAGGGACATCGTCAGGCGTGCACGCTGAGACTTTCATCTGTGCTTCCACTTGGGGCAAAATTTCGTGTTTTGACCCTTTTTGCAAACAAAATCAGGATCTGACCCCCGTTCAAAAATATTTTGGGATCTGACCCTTTTGCCTACCGCCAGGGGGTCTGGCGGTAGGTCTGCACGTCCTACCGCCGTCCCCTCTGGCGGTAGCTCCTTTGACGGCGACTGACGGCCGTTGGCAGGTGCTGATGTGGAAAAGGGCCTACCGCCATCGGGTACGGCGGTAGGTTACTGAAGCCTACCGCCAGACCCTCTGGCGGTAGGGTCCTGTGTGGTAGATAAGGTGGGGAGGGGCTGGATATTTCCTCCCCCTCCTCAACCACTCATTCAGGCCACTTCACCTCTCCACCGAGCTCAACTCTCCCCCCTCTTTCTTTGAAGCACAAGAGCCTCCCAAATCTGTCTCATTTGTTTGAGATTTCTCCGGTGGATTATTACCATTTTCATCACTCAAGGTGGCTCTCTCATTTCCCCTCATTTTTATTGGTTGATATCTTTGTTTACTTTGCATTTGCTCATTTGATTGCAAATCCTAGCTCATCATTTTGGTGTGGTCAAATCAATTACTATGATCCATTTAGGTTTATGTTTGTGATTTCCTTATGTATGATGTGCTTAGAATTGCTTGTAGAATAGTTTGTGTACCTAGATCTAGTGCTAGTCTTAATGTACATAATTGGGGTTGGGTTAGGCTTAAGAAAGCAACTAAAGCTAAGTTACTTTAATAGCAACTTTTCGAAATGTAGGATGGCACCGTTCGTTTTGTTTGAAACTTTTGCTGAGGCGGCGGCGAACCGTGAACGCGAATTGATTGAGGAAAAGATGAACTTGTGGATCGAAGCCATTGATGCGTTGAATGCGGAGTGTAGGGCCTTTTCATATAATTATTTCAATAAAGACCGTTCCGAAAATTTTATAACAAAAAAGGAGAGGCAGATGAAGAAGCTCAAGACGGCGGAAAAAAATTGTAGGCGTGATCTTGCAATGCAAATTGCATTGTGTGTGACAAGGGGAGAATATGCTGAGATAGACATGGGCAATCATGGTCAGGTCATTGATTGGTTAGTTCGCCAACCATTCTCGTCGGACGAGAACCGGGCTTCTCGTTGGGCATGGGTCAAAGAAAGAAATGATGTTATTTGTTGCAACCCGGGACCGTACGCCGCATAGAATTGCATGAGGCTATGTAATCTTTGTCATTTGGACTGTAATGACATGTACCCTATGCTTGGTCGTCATTTGAACTACTATGACTTGTACCCTTAACATTTGAACTCATTAAGAACTTGGTGTTGTATGTCATATCAAGTAACCAAGTGTTGTACTCTACTGAATTTATTTTATGTTTTGGTTTATGTCATCTTAAACCCGTATATTCATGTAGGATGGACAGTCAATCCATGACTATGAACATAGCGTGTGAGAAGATCATGGCAGAGCGACACCGTTGCTTGAAGAAGGAATGTGAAGCATGGTTGAAGAGTTGTGATGAGGCAAATGCGGCCATGAAGGATTTCAGCAAGTATCACTTTATCGAGGAACCTTCTGATGCTAAGGAGAAAAAAGCTTTCCGAAAGCTTGTGAAGGAGAAAGAGAGGATGCTTGATGAGCTGCAAGACCGGGAGTAACTTGCAGACACCCTTTGGCAGTTGAGATTGCGTTCACTGCAAGCAAAGAAGAATTCCGTGAGATGGACTTGAGGAAACCCGGCCAGGTCATAGGATGGGCAATCAAACAAGGCGTGTCAGAGAATCCCGCTCGCCGTGCTGCATGGGCTTGGTTCCGTGAAACGAATGGTGTGTTGGGTCATTGGGCAGGATCCACAGACTTTCAACTGAAGCGTAATCAAGCGCGTGACGATCAAATTGAACGTCTGATAAGTATGAGAAATATGTTACCTGTTTAGAAAATGTGCCGTTGAGCATGAGTTATTAGTTTCAACGATGTCATCCGAACCGGGTCATGTTTTAATAAGTTTGAACATGTGTTATTCGTGAATGTAATGAACTATGTTGAGTTGAGTTATGTATGTGCTTGCGAGATGATCATTCTAATATTTGATAGAATCGGGTATATTATGCTAACATTCGACAAATGGGGCAAAACAGAGGGAAAGAGAGCAGGAGGGACCAAACCCTACCGCCACAGGGCCTGGCGGTAGGCTGCTGTACCCTACCACCAGCGACCGTGGCGGTAGGGGCTATATTTTCTGTAATGAGAAACGCCAGCGCCCTGGCGGTAGGGTTGACCCTACCTCGATCGCTGGTGGTTACTGGTGGTAAGGTCTAGCAGCCTACGCCAGGGCCTGCGGTGGTAGGGTAGGGTCAACCCTACCGCCAGGGCGCTGGCGTTTCTCGTTACAGAAAATATAGCCCCCTACCGCCATGGTCGCTGGTGGTAAGGTCCAGCAGCCTACCACCAGGGCCTGCGGCGGTAGGGTTTGGTCCTACCGCCAACGGGCTTGGTTTATTCGTCACAGCAGTTTTGCCCCCCTTACCGCCACGGGCTCCGGCGGTAGGGTACAGCATCCTACCGCCAGGGCCTGTGGCGGTAGGGTTGTAAACTGTGAAAACAGAGCACTATGTTATGTTCTATCCCTCTTCTCTTCCCAACACAACCGTTTTTCAATAAGAATCATGACAAATCACAGAATATGATGACAAACGCACGATCGTTCACGACACCTTGCAAACATTTTCACACCAAATTCAATACAAATGGCAAATTCGTTCACGACAAGTTCACGACACATGGCTTCTTGCCTTAGTACTACATAGTTCATGATAAATTTGACATGGCTTCATCCGGTTACATGACGAGGCCACCGAAGCGAAGGCTTTACTGTGTCATACGGGGCCATTTCCCCTTCTTGTCACGTGCCTCATCCTCCTCTTGTGCCTTGCGAGCTTTTGCAAGCTTTCTTGCCCTCTCCTCCTCACGAGCAAGCTTCGCTTGGCGTGCCCTCTCCTCCTCGCGTTGCTTCCGCTCCATCCTCTCTTTCTGACGACGCTCTTCCTCCAAGCCTCTTTGAAACCTTTCTTCGAACAGCCGCTGGCGCCTAAGACAATCTTCTAATTGGTCCTTTTGGATATCTTTTCGCACTTCATAATCTATCCAGCTGAAGTACTTGCATAGAGGAGGCGGTGACTGCATATAAAACGGATGTTAGTGTTGACACACATTTTAGAGTAACATGTTACTTCTCTAGCATACCGGTGGAAGGTCATAGGCGTTAGTTGGAAGCGCACGATCGTAAGCATAATTGGGGCAAACAAAATATCTCCTTCCTTCGGTCCATGACTTCTTTCGGTCGGTGAACTCCTTCACCTTGCAAACATCTCAACACCAACATGGCGGAATCTTCACATCTTTCTCCTTCACCTTGTCCAAAGATGCGTCCTTCCACTTGTGTGGCATGTCTTCTTGGTGAGCACACGGTGGCCTCGTCATGGAACCGGATGAAGCCATGCCCTACAACAAATAAAGATGTTAAGTCAAAATATGAACACATTGACATGTAAAGAGGCAAATATATCAACACATGCATGAACATATTAAAAGTAGTACCATTCACATTATTTCAACCATCCGGATTGAGCAACACGTCGATAGGCCTTCCCCTATCAACCCGACGTGTCCTAGAACCACCGGATCCACGGCCACGGCCCCCTCCAAGGCTAGTCCTTCCTCCACGGCCACGGCCACCTCCAAGGCTAGTCCTTCCTCCACGGCCACGGCCCCCTCCAAGGCTAGCCCTTCCTCCACGGCCACGGCCACCTCCAAGGCTAGTCCTCCGTCCACGTGTTTGACTAGTGCCCGTGTTGGTTCTAGGTTTCTTGCATGTCCTAACGTTGTGTCCTGTGTCGTTGCATTCTCCACAATTGTTGTTCTCCGGTGGCTCCATGAAATGACCACTACCAAATTGCTTCATTCCGGTGTATCCAGCTAGATCATCCATGTCACTCCGGAATCTCTTCTTTCTTCTTCTTCCCCTCATAGGCACCATGAGTGCGGGATCTGGCACAATGTCTGGCCCAACATACTCAGGCCACTGTGAGGCATCAAGGAAAGGATTGAACCGAGGCGCCCATGTCAACCTTGTTCGTTCCAATGTGAACTCGTGCAACCGCACCGTTGTGCCATCGGATACGCGCACGTTTCTCGCCCGTGTTGCGGTCATCAAATGCGAGCAAGGCCAATGATACTTGTGTGGCCTCTCACACTGGCACCAACGGTTTTTCAGACGCACCTCGTAAGCAACTCCACCATAAGACCTACCATCCCTTGTTGTCCCACCCGGCTCATCGATTTGATAGATCATTTCTTTTTCATTATATTTGATCACTTGTTGTTTGGCAGACTTGCGCGCTTGATGCAACAACCAATCATGAACCTTTAATGGATAGTCCATCTTTTCGCCAATCCACTTGGCCGTGCTTTCAGAATGCTTTAGGAAGTACTCATTGAGCTTGATGAAAGTGTACTTGAGTATTGCGGTCACCGGCAAGGAACGGACACCCTTCAACACATTGTTGAAGCATTCCACCATGTTGCTTGTCATGTCCCCATATCGCATACCTCCTTCATCGTAAGCGCGTGACCACTTTTCTTTATCCGGCTCGTGCCTAAGCAAGAATTCTTTTCCCCCTTTGTTCTTCTCCAAAGCCTTGAGGAGTTTATCATATCGGCTTTTGAATGTGTCGGTGTTGAATGCAACGCAAACAAGGGTAAGGTCTTTGCAAAACTCCTTGCTCTTGCATGCCCGGTAAAAGTTTGCAACAAAGTGTCTCATGCACCAACGGTGTTGAAGCTTTGGAAGACCGGGAATATCAACGTCTATTGCTTTGAGAATCCCATGATGGCGATCCGATATAATGCATACCTCTCGCTTGCCTATCACCTTGGTTCTCACATGCCCCATGAACCACTCCCAATTATCATCGTGCTCCGAAGGCACCAAGGCAAATGCCACCGGCAACACGTTATCATTTGAAGAGTGGGCCATCGCCACCATCAATGTGCCCTTGTATTTGCCGGTCAAGAATGTACCATCTATAGACAAGACCGGGCGACAATACGTGAATGCCTCAATGCATTGTCCAAAGCTCCAGAAGGCACGACGAAACACTCCGTCAATTGACTCCACCCGATGGCGCATTCCCGGGTTTCGATGAGCAATGGCTGCCAACATCTTGGGAAGAATGTTATATGCGGCCTCATAATCACCATGCAACATCCTAATAGCGTTTGCCTTCGCCATCCATGCCTTCCCATACTTGACCGGGTATCCGAAAAGTTCCTCAATCGAAGACATGAGAAACTTGACCTTCACGGTTGGATCATGTGCTATTTGATGCAACAATTTGTATCCTAGATACTCAGACGTGAGTTGACGGTGTCCTTTGCTTCGGTCGGCCTTGTCCGGGGGTACGCACGTGTGAGTGCCAACATGACTCTTCAACACCCATTGCCCGGTTTCTTTGATTTTTCTACCGCGGACCATCCATTTGCAACCTTCTTGGTCACATTTGACTGTGTACCGAAGTTTTTGATTTGAATGACCAACAACAAACGGCCTATGGTTCCTAATGGCATAGTCACACAACCATATCTTGAACTCTACCAAAGAACCAAACTTGATGCCTTTCTTCAAATGAGCATTCTCATCCTCATTTTCTGGTCGAGGATCACTGAATTTGGGGCACGGCGTTGGCTCAGACAACCAGAATCTCAGCCCACCGTCAACGACGGCATTGTCCGCAAGACTCACATCCCTAAACAACGGCGGCCCTCTCTCCTTGCCGGTCACCTTCTTGTAGATTTCATTTTCTTGCGCAGTCAACCCATCCTCATCCAACTCTTCCTCCGGACCCTCGTCATCCGAGTTATACCCACACATACGGTTATAAGGGAGGGTACGGTCCATGTCTTGTTGCCGCACAATGACATCCAAGTTACCAATTGGATTGTAATGGATCTCTTCATTCTCCGAGTAAGCATCCTCTTGAGCAACAATAGCATCATCATCAACATGACCACTAGCATCTTCTTCAACATGAGGAATAGCATCTTCTTCAACATGAGGAATAGCATCATGACGGAGTACTATGGCGCTAGCCTTGATATGATCTTCATTGGTTTGGCTACTTGGTGGTTGGCTAGAACAATTGGGGACATACACCTCGGCACTATCATCATGTATGGGGGAGGATGCATTGCGGTTGAGATCAATTTGCAAAGGAGGAGGAGGATCAACCTTTGTGGCAAAGATCTCAAGAGACTTGTCTTGTAATGCGTCCACTTTTTCCTTGTACACATTCCAATGCAATTGGGAGGTGATGGGCATACTCTTTAATCGGGACTTTACTCCCAATCCAACGTCATACCTCCCAATAAGCTTAACCACGGCATTTGAGTCATTCCAATGTAAAACGCTTCTCATTTTAACTACAAGATCATCAAAGCTTGGACTTGTGTCAAAAACCATAGCCTCTTCCCCTTCATTGTCATTTCCAAGCATAAATGTCGAGTTGTCCAAATAATGAACATTTACGAGCTTATGCATCTAAGAAATTGGAAACAATATAATCAATCCATATATGTCATCCAACCAACACAAATGGACAAATGAACTAAATTTTACATAAATTGGACAAGTAACTACTATTCATACTAAAGTTAACCTAACCATTAACCCTAACCCTAACCATAACACCTATAACCCTAACCCCCAACATAACCACCATAACCCTAACCCAAACACTAACACTAACCCCTAACATAACCATAACCCTAACCATAAATGCATCATAAATGCACACAACAACATCAACACCTAGGGTTTGCAATAAATTGACCAAATCAACACAAAACAAATATCTCAACCAATCAAAAGGAGGGGGAATGGGGGAGGTACCTTGGGTGATGAAAATGCTTTGGATCCACCGATGAAATCTCAAGCAAGTGGAGTGGATCTAAGGGGGTTTGTGAGGGGGAGAGGGGGGGAGAGGAGCTGAGCACGAGGAAGAAGAGTGGTGGTGGGGCCCACAAACCAGCCCCTCGCCACCTTATCCACCACACAGGACCCTACCGCCAGAGGGTCTGGCGGTAGGCTTCAGTAACCTACTAACGGCCCTTTTCAGTAACCGATGGCGGTAGGCCCTTTTCCATGTCACCTGCTAACGGCCGTCAGTCGCCGTCAAAGGACCTACCGCCAGAGGTGACGGCGGTAGGACGTGCAAACCTACCGCCGGACCCCCTGGCGGTTGGCAAAAGGGTCAGATCCCGAAATATTTTTGAACGGGGTCAGATCCTGATTTTGTTTGCAAAAAGGGTCAAAACATGAAATTTTGCCTCCACTTGGAGGGAAGCACCTCAGCAGTGGCCCCAGAGTGCTTCTGCTGCTTCTCCTGCGCTTGCGCATGTTTGCTTGCAACTTTGCAGGCACGCATGCACGTCAGTGACACTGCTCCATGCAGCTGATACGTTTGTGCTAAATAGGCCATGTACGAAGCATGTACTACTATGCATCCCATCTTTTTCTTTTTCTTTTTCTTTTTGCGATTCGACGGTGCATCTCAAGTCCACGTGACTCGCGAGTATTAGTACAGATATGGAGGATAGAATTTCCATACGATTCGTTCGAGTCCGCCGGTGCCCGTTGGCTAGCTACATGGTTCCTCTTGGAGGCGTGGTGGATGGTACTACAGTACTACTACCGGCGAGTGGTGACTATACTGCTCCACTTGTTACCGTTTTGCGAATAATTACTGTGCCCTACGCACAGAGCGAGGAGAAGCAGGGTGCAGGACGCCCAGATGCCGATGCGTCTGTCCCCGCCTGCGCCAACCCGGGGCCGGAGAAGGCGTGAAGGAAAAGCCATGTCGCGTGACGCCCGCCGGCCACCTTGCATTGCTGCACAGTGTCAATGTGCGTGCTTCTGCTTCTGCGTCTGCGCACCCCGCCCATGCAATCAATCAATCAAGCGGAGCAGCAGCAACTTGCAAAACAACTCCGTTCTTAGGCCAACACGACCCCAAACTGACGTCGGGTTTGGCCGGATTTTATCCCTTTGGGGCGGTAATGGGTTCGCCTATATCCGAGTCTGTCCGATGGTTTGTGGGTGCGCCCAGCACGCGGCCACACCCCTAATCTTGTCCGTGTTGAACGTGATTATAAAAACATAAAAACTTAAATAAAATGACTTAAAAAAATAAATAAACGCAGTTAAAAAACCTTAAAACTTAAGTTTAGGGTCATGGCCACAAAACGGTCCAGTGAGGCAGTGTGGACGACGACCAGTCCACGGGTTCCCCATTTAATAAGGACGGCGACCTTTCACTAGGCCGATGACAGGTGGGGCCGGCCGCCCGTGCGCATTGATGTTGGTGGGTGGGAGGTAGGTGGCCGCCCCGCCACGCGGCCAGACATGGACGAGCGGCGCGTCCGTTCGGTGTCCGCGGCGACCCAAACCCGGCGCAAGTTTGCACTCGAAATGGGTCGGCCCGGACACAAAACGGACAAGATGGGTCCACGCCGTCGCGCGCTGGGCCGTCTGGTTTGTCTATTTTACCCCAAACGGACGGCGGCGGACAGGATGGGGTCGCGCGCCTTAGGCCAACTCCACCGCGCGACCCCATCTTGTCCGGGTGCGTCCGTTTGGGGTAAAACGGACGAATAGCGCAGCCCAACGCGCGGCCTCAAACGGACAAATGTCCGGCTTTCGTCCGTTTTCGACCCACCCGGGCCCAAACTTGCGCTTTGTTTGGAGTGAAACGGACACGCGCGGACGGCCTCGACGCACGCCCTTGTCCCCGCCGTGGCCCGCCTGTTGGGGACACTAGCAGTCCCTCCGCTCCCAACGATTCCACCCTCTCTCCCTGCCCCGCCACGCCGCCGACGCCGTCGATATTCTCCGGTCGCCTCCTCAGTGCGCATCGCCCGGCCGTCCATACCAAACCACGTCTCGACATGGCCGCCACCACCCCCGTGCTTTCGCCGTAGTTTTGGTCGTCGATCGGAGGAGGTTTGGCTGTCGCGGTCTTTGCCGGTGGCAGGGGGGACACGACCGCCGGCGACGTACCACGGCGGTCGCGGCAGCTTCCGACGAGAGCTCCAGAGCGGCCAGTAACCGGCCGGCAACCACCCCTGCTGCGTCGAGGTGATCATCGCGCCCTCTTCGCCACCACGACCGCAAGGTGTTCGATATTTTGCCCACAAAGGTATGGATAGTGGAGACGACTTTTTCTTCCATCACTTCCTTTGTTCGGACGATTCGTCGTCGGATGATGAAGATCTTGTGGTGGTTGCACTGGTCGTTCAGGACCACATTCAACGGCAGCTTCCTCGGTACAGGGGTCAGTCCCTGGCCGTGCTCCCAACCTGAACCGCAACAGGGAGAGAGGCCACGCCCTGCTCTATGTCGATTACTTTGCGAACACCCCGCTTTTCAAGCCGGATAAATTTCGTCGCCGTTTTCGTATGGCAAGGCATCTGTTCAATCGTATCCGAGAGGGAGTGGTTGCTCATGACCCATACTTCGAGTGCAAGACGGATGCCCTTGGCAAGCTTGGATTCTCCTCTTACCAGAAATGCACCGCGGCCATCCGCATGCTTGCATATGGAATTCCAGGCGATTTGGTGGATGAGTATGTGCGTATGAGTGAGACAACATGTCTGATGTCAATGTACAAGTTCTGCCAGGCTGTGACTGTGGTGTTTGGCCCAGAGTACTTGAGGCAGCCAACTGCCGCTGATACAGAGAGATTGTTGGCGACCAACACAACTAGAGGTTTTCCAGGCATGCTTGGCAGCATAGATTGTATGCACTGGGAGTGGAAGAACTGTCCATTTGCTTGGCAGGGCCAGTACAAGGGGCATGTCAACGCGTGCACTGTCATATTAGAACCGGTGGCTTCGCAGGATCTTTGGATACGGCATTCTTTCTTCGGCATGGCAGGTTCTCACAGTGATATCAACATGCTGCAACGTTCTCTAGTCTTCGCAAGGCTTTCAGAAGGCCACTCCACACCTGTCAATTTTGAGATCAACGGCCACCAGTACAACAAGGGATACTATCTAGCTGATGGTATATATCCTCAGTGGTCAACTTTTGTGAAGACAATCTCGAAACCCCAAGGTGAGAAGAGAAAGAGATTTGCCCAAATGCAAGAGAGTGCTAGAAAGGATGTGAAACGTGCTTTTGGTGTGCTTCAATCCCGGTGGGGTATCGTTCGAAACCCTGCATTGTCATGGGATGAGAGGAAACTTTGGGAGATGATGACTGCTTGTGTGATTATGCACAACATGATCGTCGAGGACGAGCGTGATGAGAGTATCTTCGACCAAGGATTTGATTATCAAGGTGAAAATATTGAGCCCCTGCACCAAGACCCAGCCACATTTGAACTGTTTGTCCAATTCCACCGTGAGATGCGTGATTGACACACTCATTTGAATCTTCAAAATGACTTGGTTGAGCACGTGTGAGATCACATTGTCAACCAATAAATGTATTGGTTCATTTTATGTTCAGTCAAGACAATTTCGATTTGGTTGTAAAAACTATTTTATTAAAGACAATTTCAATTGGTTTGTAAAACTATTTTAATTTTCAGACAAATATTTGGACGTGCAAACTAATTTTGATGAAAATATGGGCATTTTTGGCCCTGACGGACTGGATGGGGCAAACGGATGCGGCCGCGCACTGTGCGCACGACCACCGCATCACAGGACAGCCCTGAACACGACCCCATTGCCCTATCCAAATGGACAGAATCCTGACAAAACGGACGTCCGTTTAGGGTCGTGCGGTGGAGTTGGCCTTACTGGCAGTACCGTTTGCTGCGGACGAAGAGTTGTACTGTATAGCAGCCAGAAGAGAAAGCGAGAGGATCTTGGGTGCAGGCAGGCCCGTGATCTGCGCCTTTTGCACGCCTAATGCTCTTTTGGTTAGTTTAATAATCGCACACAGCATTTGCTTTCGAGCAGTAATCAACTAATCATGCGAGAAAAGGACTCTCCCGTTGAGGTCGAGACGAGCCTAGCCTAGCCTGTTCATTCGTCGAGCGACTCCACGCCCGCCGCTCCCAGTGGTAAAGGCGCCGTCGCGGAAAGATATCAGATTTCTTTCATCGATCGGCGCCGTGTAATAAAGCTCCACTGTCTTGACTAGTAGTTTTTTTTTTTTTGAGGATGACTAGTAGTTTACTCGTCTGGGGTTTTAGGTTGGGCCGGGCCCTAGCTTGATCGGCCAACCCGAACCCAAATGTCCAAGAGCCAGCGTCGTCATATATCCAACCAAATAATCGCACCTCTATTTCTTTCTCCACCGGACCAGACAGAACCAAAACATGATACTCCACAAGAAATATAGAATTAGCAGAGAAGTAGAGGCAGTTGGGATCTGAAATCTCCGCCAAGGCACAACGATGGGAACAAAAGTCAAGGGACGGCGAGTGATTTGGCGCATCTACTAGCAATCAGGAGGCCAGGGTGTGCATACGGAATACGTACATAGCCATCTACCGGCGTTGGAGTTGGATTCTGTTGGCATCCTCCCTCCACATGACATGACAGCCTCACATGGGAATGTTTTGCCCTCTCGCGGTCTGAAGGCGGAGGATATCCTGCCTCCTGCGTAGTCGGGTCGGTGCATGCCAGCACAACGAAGGACACAAGGTGTTGAATTAGTACGCTTCTTTCTGTCGAAAACAGGATTAGTTCAGTTGTAGCATAACGATCGGAATCGGGCTCCGCTCAAGTAAAAAAGCATGTCGATCGGACAGCCTCTTCTCACGCGTGTATTGATCCCTTCGGATGGGATGAATTGCTGCGGGAACGGAGCCATGAACATCAAAATGCAAGCGTTCCGATGCCGTCCCCAGGCACCCGCCGCCGTCGGTCCTTGGAGCATCACTGTGCTCACACGAAGCCATCCATCCTCCAAGCCATACGATTCTCTACATCTGTCAGAGACAGAAACCATGGTCAAAGACGCAACCAACTCCGGCACTCGAGTAGGGTAGTCGAGCACGCACCGCCGGAGACCTGGGAGTTTGGACGCGGGACCGTAATTACTCAATCTTGACCGGTTGACCTACCCAGCAACGTCAGGCTTGCCCGCCCCGTCCAATCACACACGAATCTTCAGGCGGAGAAGAAAAGCTTGTGCTCTCTCGTCAGCCCCCGACACACGCCTCGCGGTCCGGGCCGCCCGGTCAAACCCGACGGACCCACGCCGCGCGTTTCAGGGGACACCAGAACCGAGCCGGGGCCCACACCGCCGTGCCGCAGCCCAGCACAGAGCACGCCTCGTGGCGGCCTACGGGAAATGCCAGTGTTCGTATTTGTTTTCCAACACAATCCAAATTGTATAGTGGACGCTTTTTTTTTTTCTGTTTTAGTGCGGGTTTATGTGGAAAGTTGTAACCATACGTCCAAACTGCCCATCCCTAATTAAAAGATTGTGCATCTGGAGCGATGCTGCATGAGTAACGATTTGCCGACTTTCCTCTCTGGCTCTATCCATCTTACTCCGACTTATTTTTTTGCCAATCATCCAAACATGGCGCGCAACTTCGCCGGCTCGCCGCCATTCGGTCCGGTGCACCACCGTCACTCCATTATCTCGTCTCGTGTTCGTTGTTGTGTGCTGTCCGAGAGAGAGCAGTTGCGCCGATGTGTTCACTCGTTCTTGCCGGTCCCTAATTAATAACATTCGCAAGACCGGGCAGGGGTGCTCATTTTTATCACCGTGGGCCAAGTTCATACAGATCCAGCCCAGCGACTAGAAAGTACTTCAGCGACT
Organism: Triticum aestivum; assembly: GCF_018294505.1. Lineage (NCBI taxonomy): Eukaryota > Viridiplantae > Streptophyta > Magnoliopsida > Poales > Poaceae > Triticum > Triticum aestivum. The sequence continues at coordinate 530,390,773 of NC_057814.1, read as the reverse complement.
AGTAAATCTTGTAGCGTTCTCCTATCGCTGTCGGAGGCCCGACACGCACTGGGCAGGTGACCACGTCAGCGGCACAATGTATAGCACTCCTTGCGCCGTTTTCCAGGGGTTGTGTTTGGATTAGCTACACCATTTTTGGGGGGTTAAGTACGGATTAGGAGTCCAGTCGCTCTCCCAACGTACGTACAACGTCCTTGCGTTAACCGTCATTGATCCATTGTTTTTTTTCTCTAATCATACGTGTAGACCCTCCTGATGATTCCGCGTCGCTGGCTAAGCATGACACGCTGTACTGTTATCTGAATCTGACGGTGTGATCTGGAGTAGCACTGCGAATCCATCTGCTCGATCGCAGCTTCCGCAAGCGAGAGCGTGTTCCGCGTGACCCTTCCTGACGCAGCAAGTTCTGGGTGCTTGGCTTGCCATTTTTGTGGCCTCCGCACTTTGCAACGGAAAGTCGCACTACTTTCAACGAGAAATCACAGTCGCCACCCGTTAAAACGGACGAAAGTGCATGGATAGGACGGAGGTAGTACCACACTGTAGTATTTGTGTTGGGTACGTGCTCGTGTTCCAACACATTCGAAAGTGTATATTGGACGGCTTATTTTTTCCGGTTTTAGTGCGGGTTTTATTATGTGATGTGAATAGTACTCTCTCCGTCCCATAATATAAGAGCGTTTTTCACACTACTGTAGTATAAAAAAACTCTTATATTATGGGACGGAGGGAGTAGCAAGTAGTTACTTCCAAACTGCTAATCTTTAATTAAAAAGATGTGCATCTGAAGTGATGCTGCATGCGTAACGATTTGCCGAGTTTCCTCTCAGGCATCTTATTTTCTTTGCCAATCATCCATCCAATTAAGTCAAAACCAAAGTCTATAAAACATGGCGCGCAACTTCGCCGCCATTCAGTCCGGTGCACCACCGTCGCTCCATTATTTCTTCGCGTGTTCGTTGTTATGTGCTGTCCGATAGAGCGGTTGCACGGATGTGTTTATTCCTTCTTACCGGTCCTGAAATAACATTCGCGATATCGTCTAGGACCGGAGGAGTAGTACTCGTTTTCTCATACTCCTTTCGTTTAAAATAAATGACTCAACTTTATACTAACTTTATTATAAAGCTAGTGTAAAATTAAGTCACTTATTTTGGGACGAAAAGAGTACGTAGCAAGTACCTAAAAAATCTTACTTTAGTTCACAAAGGGAGTAGAAAATAAATCTTCTAATTGATGGATTATAGATGGGCTTAGGTCCATATAAGACAATAATTCTTGATTTAATCTCTAAGGCCCATTTAGGTGCATGGCTATTGAATCATGCTTCAGCCAACTCATTCAAATTGTCTAAAAAAAAGCTAATTCATCCAAAAGTCTGAACTGATAGACATAGATAGTAAGTAGGGTGAAACCCGTTTATAAGGGCTCCTCCTCCTCCACCGCCCGTCCGAAACTTTTTTGCCGGTTAGGAATGGTTAATTAATTATGGAGTGTGGAGTGACTAACTCGGTTCACTCGAGCATCTTGACGCGACTGCTCCCGATTTGTCCCCGTCTCCGTCTACCTCCGCTTCCACGACTTTCCCTACATCGACTCCATGGCTGCCGCCGCCGCCAAAAGAAGGCCGATGCCGCCACTGCCGCCGCCGCCGTGTTTGCCTGGCCAACTTGAGGGTATGACTCGTTCATCCCCTATTTGCTCGTACATGTGATGGCCATATACATGTTGTTGTTTATAGATGTTTCGGTTCTATTTACTGTACGTGCTCACATGCTTAGGTTTCGGTATCAGATGCATACCGTATTTGCCATGTTTATCATTTACTCGTGGATTAGATTAGTCGAAAAAGTGCTAATATTTCCAACACTAGTGTTGTCTGTTTTTTACGTCAAATTTTTTATGTGAAGGTCGTAGTGTCCTTTTTTTTGGGGGTAAGGTCGTAGTGTCAATGTCGCAATCCCGACACGCCCTAGGCAGGTGACCACGTCAGCGCCAGAATTGTATTACCCCCGCCGTTTTTCAGGGTCGTGTCTACAAGTGGCAGAGATTAGCTACACCATTTTAGGGGGTCAAGTACGGATAAGGAGTCCAGTCGCTCTCCGAACGTACTGCCGGTACGTCCATGCTTAGTTGCCCCAACCATCTATTCATCCATTGTTTAATCGTCTGATCATACTTGCAGACCCTCCTGATGATTCCGCACCGCCGGCTAAGCGTAACACGCTGTACTATCTGAATCTGACGGTGTAATCTGGAGTAGCACTGCAAATCCATCTGCCGCAAGCAAGAGCGTGTTCCGCGTGACCCTCGCTGACGCAACGAGTTCTGCGTGCTTCGACGAGACGAGACGGAAAAGGCCGCCGTGCTTTCTACGAGAAATCACGGTCGCCGCCGCCTGTTGATGACGCGGCAAAGCGTGTGGGTAATTTAAGGGAATTTTGCGAAATCACCGTGCTGGCGCATGCGTTGGCTAACCTTTTGCAGGTTTGCGCCGCCCATACGCGCTTCGGTTCACACGGGTGTCCGCACGGCGGAACGATCGCGGATCAGGAGAGCTGCGGCGAGGGGGCCACATGGCGCCATGGTTTGCGCAGATCACCATGCTTAGGGCATGTACATTAGTTGAGACACCTTGAATCTGTAACAATCCTCCACGTCAACTATAGACAGTAGTAAAAACATTCTGTACAATAAATCGTCTATTTCCCATCGATAGCACCCCCGGAATTATAGGATCTGAAAACTAAAACTGGCATCATGGGATAAGGCAGTTGGGAGGGGGAACGGAGCGACGCCCGAGCATACAACGGAGAAAAAGCTATCAGTAAGTAGCGATATTTATGGGAATCGACCGTCTGCCAAATTACAGACAGCCTTCTTCTCTCTCCTTATTGTCTCACTTCCACGTAATAAAAAATCTCATGTGGCAAAGCTTATAGACGGCTGAGTGGATGCCGTTGTACATGCCCTTAGATGTCGGTGTGTCGTCCTGTCTCTCTGGTTTGCGCAAATCACCATGCTTAGATGTCGGTGTGTCGTCCTGTCTCCCTGGTTTCCGCAGATGAACAATTAATAAATTGGGACGCCGGTAAGGCCAACTCCACCGCACGATCCCAAACGGACGTGCCCTTTGTCCGGATTCGGTCTGTTTGGGTAAGGGAAATGGGGTCGTGTCCGGGCCTGTCCTGGGATGCGGTGGCCGTGCGCCCAGCACGCGGCCGCATCCTGTCCGCCACGGCCAAAAATGGCCATATATGCATATGAAAACAAGTTTGCACGTCCAAATATTAATTGTCTGAAATAAAAACAATTTTACAACCCAATCAAAATTGTCTCTAATAAAATAGTTTTACAACCAAATCGAAATTGTCTTGAATGAACATATATTGGTTGCCAATATGACTCCACACGTGCTCAACCAAATCATTTTGAAGATCCAAATGAGTGTGCCAATCACGTAGCTCATGATGGAATTGGACAAATTGTTCAAACATGGCCGGTTCTTGGTGCAGGGGCTCAACATTTTCACCTTGATAATCAAATCCTTGGTCGAAGATGCTGTCATCACGCTCGTCCTCGATGATCATGTTGTGCTTGATCACACAAGCAGTCATCACCTCCCAAAGCTTCCCTTCATCCCATGACAGTGCAGGGTTTCGAACGATACCCCATCGGGATTGAAGCACACCAAAAGCACTTTCCACATCCTTTCTAGCACTCTCTTGCATTTGGGCAAATCTCTTCCTCTTCTCACCTTGGGGGGTTCGAGATTGTCTTCACAAAAGTTGACCACTGAGGATATATACCATCAGCTAGATAGTATCCCTTGTTGTACTGGTGGCCGTTGATCTCAAAGTTGACAGGTGGGGAGTGGCCTTCTGCAAGCCTTGCGAAGATTGGAGAACGCTGCAGCACGTTGATATCATTGTGAGAGCCTGCCATGCCGAAGAAAGAATGCCATATCCAAAGATCCTGCGAAGCCACCGCTTCTAATATGATAGTGCACGCTTTGACATGCCCCTTGTACTGGCCCTTGTTGGAAATATGCCCTAGAGGCAATAATAAAATGGTTATTATTATATTTCCTTGTTCATGATAATTGTCAATTGTTCATGCTATAATTGTGTTATCCGGAAATCATAATACATGTGTGAATACATAGGCCACAACATGTCCCTAGTGAGCCTCTAGTTGACTAGCTCGTTGATCAATAGATGGTCACGGTTTCCTGACCATGAACATTGGATGTCGTTGATAACGGGATCACATCATTAGGAGAATGATGTGATGGACAAGACCCAATCCTAAGCATAGCACAAGATCGTGTAGTTCGTCTGCTAAAGCTTTTCTAATGTCAAGTATCATTTCCTTAGACCATGAGATTGTGCAACTCCCGGATACCGTAGGAATGCTTTGGGTGTGCCAAACGTCACAACGTAACTGGGTGGCTATAAAGGCACACTACGGGTATCTCCGAAAGTGTCTGTTGAGTTGGCACGAATCGAGACTGGGATTTGTCACTCCGTGTGACGGAGAGGTATCTCTGGGCCCACTCGGTAAGACATCATCATAATGAGCTCAATGTGACCAAGGAGTTGATCACGGGATGATGTGCTACGGAACGAGTAAAGAGACTTGCCGGTAACGGGATTGAACAAGGTATAGGGATACCTATGATCGAATCTCGGGCAAGTATCATACCGGTAGACAAAGGGAATTGCGTACGGGATTGATTGAATCCCCAACATCGTGGTTCATCCGATGAGATCATCGTGGAACATGTGGGAGCCAACATGGGTATCCAGATCCCGCTGTTGGTTATTGGCCGGAGAGATGTCTCGGTCATGTCTGCATGATTCCCGAACCCGTAGGGTCTACACACTTAAGGTTCGGTGACGCTAGAGTTGTTCTGGGAAATAGTATGCAGTTACCGAATGTTGTTCGGAGTCCCGGATGAGACCCCGGACATCACGAGTAGTTCCGGAATGGTCCGGAGGTGAAGATTTATATATGGGAAGTCATCATACGGTCACCGGAAGTGTTCGGGGGTTTATCGGTATTGTACCGGAACCACCGAAGGGGTTCCGGGGGTCCACCGGGAGGGTCCACCTGCCCCGGAGGGCCCTATGGGCTGTATGTGGAAGGGAACTAGCCCCTAAGCGGGCTGGGCGCCATTCCCCCTTAGGGCCCATGTGCCTAGGGTTGGGGGGGGGACCCTAAAGGGGGCGCCACCCTTGGCTTGGGGGGGGGCAAGCCCCCTCCCCTTGGCCGCCGCCCCCCTCTAGATCTCATCTAGAGGGGCCGGCCTCCTTCCCCCTTCACCCTATAAATAGAGGGGGTGGAGGGAGGGCAGCAGCACCTCATCCAAGGCGCAGCCCTCCCCCTCTCCAACACCCCTCCTCCTCCGTTGAGCTTGACGAAGCCCTGCCAGAGAACTGCAAGCTCCACCACCATGCCGTCGTGCTGCCGGAGCTCTGCCCCAACTTCTCCTTCCCCTTGCTGGATCAAGGAGGAGACGTCCCCGAGCTGTGCGTGTGTTGAACGCGGAGGCGCCGTTGTTCGGCGCTTAGATCGGAATCAACCGCGATCTGAATTGCTGCGAGTACGACTCCTTCATCCGCGTTCTTGTAACGCTTCCGCGGCGTGATCTTCAAGGGTATGAAGATGCACTCCCCTCTCTCTCGTTGCTAGTCTCTCCATAGATTGATCTTGGTGATGCGTAGAAATTTTTTAATTTCTGCAACGATCCCCAACAGTGGCATCATGAGCTAGGTCTATGCGTAGTTTCTATGCACGAGTAGAACACAAGTTGTTGTGGGCATCGATTTTGTCAATTTACTTGTCGTTACTAGTCCTATCTTGATTCGGCGGCATCGTGGGATCAAGCGGCCCGGACCGACCTTACACGTACGCTTACGCGAGACAGGTTCCACTGACTGACATGCACTAGTTGCATAAGGTGGCTAGCGGGTGTCTGTCTCTCCCACTTTAGTCGGATCGGATTCGATGAAAAGGGTCCTTATGAAGGGTAAATAGAAATTGGCATATCACTGTGGTTTTGGCGTAGGTAAGAAACGTTCTTGCTAGAAACCTATAGCAGCCACGTAAAAACTTGCAACAACAATTAGAGGACGTCTAACTTGTTCTTGCAGCATATGCCGTGTGATGTGATATGGCCAAAAGGATGTGATGAATGATATATGTGATGTATGAGATTGATCATGTTCTTGTAATTGGAATCATGACTTGCATGTCGATGAGTATGACAACCGGCAGGAGCCATAGGAGTTGTCTTAATTTATTGTATGACCTGCGTGTCAATGAAAACGCCATGTAATTACTTTGCTTTATTGCTAACCGTTAGCCATAGTAGTAGAAGTAATAGTTGGCGAGACAACTTCATGAAGACACGATGATGGAGATCATGGTGTCATGCCGGTGACGATGATGATCATGGCGCCCCGAAGATGGAGATCAAAAGGAGCAAAATGATATTGGCCATATCATGTCACTATTTGATTGCATGTGATGTTTATCATGTTTTTACATCTTATTTGCTTAGAACGACGGTAGCTTAAATAAGATGATCCCTCGCAATAATTTCGAGAAAGTGTTTCCCCTAACTGTTTATCGTTGCTAAGGTCCGTTGTTCCGAAGCACCACGTGATGATCGGGTATGATAGGTTCTAACGTTCGCATACAACGGGTGTAAGCCAGATTTACACACGCAATACACTTAGGTTGACTTGACGAGCCTAGCATGTACAGACATGGCCTCGGAACACGGAAGACAGAAAGGTCGAACATGAGTCGTATAGAAGATACGATCAACATGAAGATGTTCACTGATGATGACTAGTCCGTCTCACGTGATGATCGGACACGGCCTAGTTGACTCGGATCATGTATCACTTAGATGACTAGAGGGATGTCTATCTGAGTGGGAGTTCATTAAATAATTTGATTAGATGAACTTAATTGTCATGAACTTAGTCTAAAAATCTTTACAATATGTCTTGTAGATCAAATGGCCCACGCTAATGTTGCCCTCAACTTCAACGCGTTCCTAGAGAAAACCAAGCTGAAAGACGATGGTAGCAACTATACGGACTGGGTCCGTAACTTGAGGATCATCCTCATAGCTGCCAAGAAAGCATATGTCCTTGAAGCACCGCTAGGTGAAGCACCTGTTTTCCCAGCAACTCAAGACGTTATGAACGCCTGGCAGTCGCGTAGTGATGATTACTCCCTGGTTCAGTGCGGCATGCTTTACAGCTTAGAACCGGGGCTCCAAAAGCGTTTTGAGCAGCACGGAGCATATGAGATGTTCCAAGAGCTGAAAATGGTTTTCCAAGCTCATGCCCGGGTCGAGAGATATGAAGTCTCCGACAAGTTCTACAGTTGTAAGATGGAGGAGAATAGTTCTGTCAGCGAGCACATACTCAAAATGTCTGGGTTGCACAACCGCTTGTCTCAGCTGGGAGTTAATCTCCCGGATGACGCGGTCGTTGACAGAATCCTTCAGTCGCTCCCACCTAGCTACAAGAGCTTTGTGATGAATTTCAATATGCAGGGGATGGAGAAAACCATTCCTGAGGTATATTCAATGCTGAAATCAGCGGAGGTGGAGATCAAAAAGGAACATCAAGTGTTGATGGTCAATAAAACCACTAGTTTCAAGAAAGGCAAGGGTAAGAAGAACTTCAAGAAGGACGGCAAGGGAGTTGCCGCGCCCGGTAAGCCAGTTGCCGGGAAGAAGCCAAAGCATGGACCCAAGCCTGAGACTGAGTGCTTTTATTGCAAGGGAAACGGTCACTGGAAGCGGAACTGCCCCAAGTACTTAGCGGATAAGAAGGCCGGCAATACCAAAGGTATATATGATATACATGTTATTGATGTGTACCTTACCAGCACTCGTAGTAGCTCCTGGGTATTTGATACCGGTGCGGTTGCTCATATTTGTAACTCAAAACAGGAGCTGCGGAATAAGCGGAGACTGGCGAAGGACGAGGTGACGATGCGCGTCGGGAATGGTTCCAAGGTCGATGTGATCGCCGTCGGCACGCTACCTCTACATTTACCTACGGGATTAGTTTTAAACCTCAATAATTGTTATTTAGTGCCAGCTTTGAGCATGAACATTGTATCTGGATCTCGCTTAATGCGAGATGGCTACTCATTTAAATCTGAGAATAATGGTTGTTCTATTTATATGAGAGATATGTTTTATGGTCATGCCCCGCTGGTCAATGGTTTATTCTTATTTAATCTCGAACATGATGTTACACATATTCATAGTGTGAATGCCAAAAGATGTAAGGTTGATAATGATAGTCCCACATACTTGTGGCACTGCTGCCTTGGTCACATTGGTGTCAAACGCATGAAGAAACTCCATGCAGATGGACTTCTGGAGTCTCTTGAGTATGAATCATTTGACACGTGCGAACCATGCCTCATGGGCAAAATGACCAAGACTCCGTTCTCCGGAACAATGGAGCGAGCAACCAACTTGTTGGAAATCATACATACTGATGTGCGCGGTCCAATGAGCGTTGAGGCTCGCGGTGGTTATCGTTATGTTCTCACCCTCACCGATGACTTAAGTAGATATGGGTATGTCTACTTAATGAAACACAAGTCTGAGACCTTTGAAAAGTTCAAGGAATTTTAGAGTGAGGTTGAGAATCAATGTGATAGGAAAACAAAGTTCTTACGATCAGATCGTGGAGGGGAATATTTGAGTCACATTTGGCACGCACTTAAGGAAATGTGGAATTGTTTCACAACTCACGCCGCCTGGAACACCTCAGCGAACATCGTAATCGCACTCTATTAGATATGGTGCAATCTATGATGTCTCTTACCGATCTACCGCTATCATTTTGGAGTTATGCTTTAGAGACTGCCGCATTCACTTTAAATAGGGATCCGTCGAAATCCGTTGAGACGACACCGTATGAATTATGGTTTGGGAAGAAACCTAAGATATTGTTGCTGAAAGTTTGGGGATGCGATGCTTATGTCAAGAAACTTCAACCTGAAAAGCTCGAACCCAAGTCGGAAAAATGCGTCTTCATAGGATACCCTAAGGAAACTATTGGGTATACCTTCTACCTCAGATCCGAAGGCAATATCTTTGTTGCCAAGAATGGATCCTTTCTAGAGAAAGAGTTTCTCTCGAAAGAAGTAAGTGGGAGGAAAGTAGAACTTGATGAAGTACTGCCTCTTGAACCGGAAAGTAGCGCAGCTCAAGAAAATGTTTCTGTGGTGCCTGCACCGACTAGAGAGGAAGTTAATGATGATCATCAAGGAACTTCGGATCAAGTTACTACTGAACTTCATAGGTCCACAAGGACACGTTCCACGCCAGAATGGTATGGCAACCCTGTCCTAGAAATAATGTTGTTAGACAACGGTGAACCTTCGAACTATGAAGAAGCGATGGCGGGCCCAGATTCCAACAAATGGCTTGAAGCCATGAAATCCGAGATAGGATCCATGTATGAAAACAAAGTATGGACTTTGACAGACATGCCCGATGATCGGCGAGCCATAGAAAATAAATGGATCTTTAAGAAGAAGACGGACGCGGATGGCAATGTGACCATCTATAAAGCTCGGCTTGTCGCTAAGGGTTATCGACAAGTTCAAGGGGTTGACTACGATGAGACCTTCTCACCCGTAGCGGAGCTGAAGTCCGTCCGAATCATGTTAGCAATTGCCGCAAATGGACGTCAAAACGGCATTCCTTAATGGTTTCCTTAAGGAAGAATTGTATATGATGTAGCCGGAAGGTTTTGTCGATACTAAGAATGCTGACAAGGTATGCAAGCTCCAACGCTCAATCTATGGGCTGGTGCAAGCATCTCGGAGTTGGAACATTCGCTTTGATGAGATGATCAAAGTGTTTGGGTTTACGCAGATTTATGGAGAAGCCTGTGTTTACAAGAAAGTGAGTGGGAGCTCTGTAGCATTTCTCATATTATATGTGGATGACATACTATTGATGGGAAATGATATAGAACTCTTGGAAAGCATAAAGGCCTACTTGAATAAGTGTTTTTCAATGAAGGACCTTGGAGAAGCTGCTTATATATTAGGCATCAAGATCTATAGAGATAGATCGAGACGCCTCATTGGTCTTTAACAAAGCACATACCTTGACAAGATATTGAAGAAGTTCAATATGGATCAGTCCAAGAAGGGGTTCTTGCCTGTATTGCAAGGTGTGAGGTTGAGCACGGCTCAATGCCTGACCACGGCAGAAGATAGAGAAAAGACGAGTGTCATCCCCTATGCCTCGACCATAGGGTCTATTATGTATGCCATGCTGTGTACCAGACCTGATGTAAACCTTGACGTAAGTTTGGTAGGAAGGTACCAAAGTAATCCCGGCATGGAACACTGGACAGCGGTCAAGAATATCCTGAAGTACCTGAAAAGGACTAAGGATATGTTTCTCGTTTATGGAGGTGACGAAGAGGTCGTCGTAAAGGGTTACGTCGATGCTAGCTTCGACACAGATCTGGATGACTCCAAGTCATAAACCGGATACGTGTATATTTTGAATGGTGGGGCAGTCAGCTGGTGCAGTTGCAAGCAAAGCGTCGAGGCGGGATCTACATGTGAAGCGGAGTACATGGCAGCCTCGGAGGCAGCACATGAAGCAATCTGGATGAAGGAGCTCATTACCGACCTGGGAGTTATTCCCAATGCGTCGGGCCCGATGGCTCTCTTCTGTGACAACACTGGAGCTATTGCCCTGGCCAAGGAGCCCAAGTTTCACAAGAAGACCAGGCATATCAAGCATCGCTTCAACTCCATTCGTGAAAATGTTCAAGATGGAGACATAGATATTTGTAAAGTGCATACGGACCTGAATGTCGCAGATCCTTTGACTAAACCTCTTCCACGAGCAAAACATGATCAACACCAGAACTCTATGGGTGTTCGATTCATCACAATGTAACTAGATTATTGACTCTAGTGCAAGTGGGAGACTGTTGGAAATATGCCCTAGAGGCAATAATAAAATGGTTATTATTATATTTCCTTGTTCATGATAATTGTCTATTGTTCATTCTATAGTTGTGTTATCCGGAAATCGTAATACATGTGTGAATACATAGACCACAACATGTCCCTAGTGAGCCTCTAGTTGACTAGCTCGTTGATCAATAGATGGTCACAGTTTCCTCACCATGGACATTGGATGTCATTGATAACGGGATCACATCATTAGGAGAATGATGTGATGGACAAGACCCAATCCTAAGCATAGCACAAGATCGTGTAGTTCGTCTGCTAAAGCTTTTCTAATGTCAAGTATCATTTCCTTAGACCATGAGATTGTGCAACTCCCGGATACCGTAGGAATGCTTTGGGTGCGCCAAACGTCACAACGTAACTGGGTGGCTATAAAGGCACACTACGGGTATCTCCGAAAGTGTCTGTTGAGTTGGCACGAATCGAGACTGGGATTTGTCACTCCGTGTGACGGAGAGGTATCTCTGGGCCCACTCGGTAAGACATCATCATAATGAGCTCAATGTGACCAAGGAGTTGATCACGGGATGATGTGTTACGGAATGACTAAAGAGACTTGCCGGAAACGAGATTGAACAATGTATAGGGATACCGACGATCGAATCTCGGGCAAGTATCTTACCGGTAGACAAAGGGAATTGTGTACGGGATTGATTAAATCCCCGACATCGTGGTTCATTCGTTGAGATCATCGTGGAACATGTGGGAGCCAACATGGGTATCCAGATCCCGCTGTTGGTTATTGGCCGGAGAGATGTCTCGGTCATGTCTGCATGATTCCCGAACCCGTAGGGTCTACACACTTAAGGTTCGGTGATGCTAGAGTTGTTATGGGAAATAGTATGCAGTTACCGAATGTTGTTCAGAGTCCCGGATGAGATCCCGGACATCACGAGGAGTTCCGGAATGGTCCGGAGGTGAAGATTTATATATGGGAAGTCATCATACGGTCACCGGAAGTGTTCGGGGGTTTATCAGTATTGTACCGGGACCACCGAAGGGGTTCCGGGGGTCCACCGGGAGGGTCCACCTGCCCCGGAGGGCCCTATGGGCTGTATGTGGATGGGAACCAGCCCCTAAGTGGGCTGGGCGCCATCCCCCTAGGGCCCATGCGCCTAGGGTTGGGGGGAACCCTAAAGGGGGCGCCCCCCTTAGCTTGGGGGCAAGCCCCCTCCCCTTGGCCGCCGGCCCCCCTCTAGATCTCATCTAGAGGGGCCGGCCCCCTTCCCCCTTCGCCCTATAAATAGAGGGGTGGAGGGAGGGCAGCAGCACCTCATCCAAGGCGCAGCCCTCCCCCTCTCCAACACCCCTCCTCCTCCGTTGAGCTTGGCGAAGCCCTGCCGGAGAACTGCAAGCTCCACCACCACGCCGTCGTGCTGCCGGAGCTCTTCCCCAACTTCTCCTTCCCCCTTGCTGGATCAAGAAGGAGGAGACGTCCCCGGGCTGTATGTGTGTTGAACGCGGAGGCGCCGTTGTTCGGCGCTTAGATCGGAATCAACCGCGATCTGAATCGCTGCGAGTACGACTCCTTCATCCGCGTTCTTGTAACGCTTCCGCGGCGCTATCTTCAAGGGTATGAAGATGCACTCCCCTCTCTCTCGTTGCTAGTATCTCCATAGATTGATCTTGGTGATGCGTAGAATTTTTTTAATTTCTGCAACGATCCCCAACAGCCCTGCCAAGCAAATGGATAGCTCTTCCACTCGCAGTGCATACAATCTATGCTGCCAAGCATGCCTGGAAAGCCTCTAGCTGCATTGGTCGTCAACAATCTCTCTGTATCAGCGGCAGTTGGCTGCCTCAAGTACTCAGGGCCAAACACTGCCACCACGGCCTGGCAGAAGTTGTACATTGACATCAGACATGTGGTCTCACTCATACGCACATACTCATCCACCAGATCGCCTGGAATTCCATATGCAAGCATGCGGATGGCCGCGGTGCATTTCTGGGAAGAGGAGAATCCAAGCTTGCCAAGGGCATCCGTCTTGCACTCGAAGTATGGGTCATAAGCAACCACTCGCTCTCGGATACGATTGAACAGATGCCTTGCCATACGAAATGGCGACGGAATTTATCCGGCTTGAAGAGCGGGGTGTTCGCAAAGTAATCGGCATAGAGCAGGGCGTGGCCTCTCTCCCTGTTGCGGTTCAGGTTGGGAGCACGGCCAGGGAGTGACCCCCTGTACCGAGGAAGCTGCCGCTCAATGTGGTCATGAACGACCAGTGCAGCCACCACAAGATCATCATCATCCGACGATGAATCGTCCGATGAATAAATGAAGTGGTGGAAGAAAAATTCATCTCCACTGTCCATACCTTTGTGGGCAAAGTGTTGAACACCTTGCGGTCGTGGTGGCAAAGAGGCCACGATGATCACCTCGATGCAGCAGGGGTGGTTGGCGGCTGGCTACTGGCCGCTTTGGAGCACTCGTCGGAAGCTGTCGTGGCCGCCGTGGTACGTCGCCGGCGGTCGTATCCCCTCTGCCACCGGCTACGACGGCGACGGCCAAATCTCCTCCAATCGACGGCAGAACTACGACGAAAGCACGGGCATGGTGGTGGCCATGTCGAGACGTGGTTTGGTATGGACGGCCTGGGGGTGCGAAGTGAGGAGGCGGCCGGAGAATAGTGGCGGCGCCGGCGGTGGGGTGGGGCGGGGAGAGTGGGTGGTGGCGTTGGAAGCCAAGGGACTGCTAGTGTCCCCAACAGGCGGGCCATGGGGGACAAGGGCATGCGGCGAGCCCGTCCGCGCAATGTCCGTTTCACCCCAAACTCGGCGCAAGTTTCGGGCGGGGATGGGTCGAAAACAGAAGGAATCCGGACAATTGTCCGTTTGGGGCCGCGCATTGGGCCGCACTATTCGTCCGTTCTACCCTAAACGGACGCACCCGGACAGGATGGGGTCGCGCGGAAGAGTTTTCCTAAGGTTTTTTTAGAAAAGGAGGTTAAACCTCGGTCTCCGTTTCAATCGATGCATGTAGCCATCTTTATTAACTATTACACAAAGGTCTGACAAGAACATACATCAATCCACCCGAAGCCATCACTCACACCTACAAACTCGATAATATGGAGTGCTCTCACTCCCCATATCTAAAACCGGTGTCGTCGCTCATCCATCCACATAAGGTACCGGGACCAACAGCCGGTGCAACCTACCTAAAGCGCACACCACATGCATACGTTTTAGAAGCCGCCATCATCACCGGACCACTGACCCATCTTCAGGAGAAAGATCCGCATCTTCTTTGCCAGTCCAGACATCCGTCGACGCCACCATGGTGTCCAACGGCGCCACCGCCTTGTGCTCGTCCGTCCAGGCGCGAAGACTCTGAAAGATCTGTTGTGTGTAGCACCCGCCAACCAGGCATGACTCAGCGTAGCACCTGTCGGCCAGGCATGACTTGACAGCTCCACCGAAGCTCCATACAAAATGAAGCCGCTCCACCTCCTGCCTCTGTCTTCCGGCGCTGCTCCACAAACGATGCTCCCAAGAGAGAAACGGCCCCGTAGTACCGCCATCGTCCAATCTGGAACACCAGATCCTAGGGTTTCCCCCGAAGCGGCACGAGTGGGTCGACAACAGTTACACGACGATGCCTTCATCAAGGTAACGGCGCAAAACGCCGCCATCGTCTGCCGACGGCTCGATTTTCACCGGCAACTATGTCTCCCCGACTCGTAGCCGGGACTAGATGAAGAATCTTGAGATCTGAACTCCCAGCCGCAGGTCGGCCACCTCTGACAGAAGAAATGAGCACCACCGCCGGGTGCACTGGTCAGAACAAATATAACTGGAGGTGCCGCAGGCCGGCCACCTCTAACGGAAGAGATGACCACCACCGTCGGCTGCACCGGTCAGAACAGACCTAACCGGAGGTGCCGTCGATGTGAGCACGAGGCCCTCCACGCCGGCGCTGACCGCAACACCGCCGCCGCCCGAACAGGGCAGGCCGCCACGCCTGCAGCCTGCGCCGCCGCCGCCACTGTTGCTGACCACCGCGCCGCCGCCGCCCGAACAGGGCAGGCCACCGCGCCTGCCGTTGCTAACACTGCCACCACAGCCAGCATTAGGACGCCGGCCGGCCGCCACACCGCCGTAGTCCAGATCTGGGTCATCAGGAACCAGATCAGCGTTGCCGCAGTCCAGATCGGGGTCACACACGTCGAGCCAGGGCGCCCCGTGTCACCCTATGACCCGCGAGAGGGAGGAGTGACTCCGCCACTGCCGTTGCACGCACAGGCTATGCCCGATGCTGAGCACCAGCAGCGACAGAGGGGAGGGAGAGCAAGGAGCGGTGACCCGGCGGCTAGGGTTGGAGCCCCTAGGTTGCCCACGTGGGGGGGGGGGGGAGGAAAGGGAGAAGAGGGGAGAATCAAGCTACCCGGCTCCTATCTTCATGTATTTTCAGGAATCAAGGACGCTGATAAGTCCTGAATGTTGGGGATTTACTAATGGCAGATTGAACGTTTTCTGTGAAAATTATATACACGAGGGATGTCAACTTTAGTTGGCAAGCATGACAGTTTCACACTCAGTTTGTTTTCGAGCAACAAATACCACTCAACTTAAACTCGGAAATACGAGTTGGACTTTCAAATCGAGTCCAACACTCGAACCCTCTTTTGACCCAACAACCTACTGCCAAGTTCCCTCAAAAAAGAGAAAAAATTACAGCCTGTAGACCGCTGATTTGCCCTAGAGACTAGCCTAGTCTCCTGGCAAGCGGCAATCATACCATGTGGTTCCCATATTCCCCGGGCAAAGATTGAAGGAAATATGCCCTAGAGGCAATAATAAAGTTGTTATTTTATATTTCCTTATATCATGATAAATGTTTATTATTCATGCTAGAATTGTATTGATTGGAAACCCAAATACATGTATGAATACATAGACAAACATTGTGTCCCTAGTGAGCCTCTACTTGACTAGCTCGTTGATCAAAGATGGTTAAGGTTTCCCGACCATGGAAATGAGTTGTCATTTGATAAACGGGATCACATCATTAGGAGAATGATGTGATGGACAGGACACATCTGTTAGCTTAGCATATTGATCGTTCAGTTTTATTGCTATTGCTTTCTTCATGTCAAATACATATTCCTTTGACTATGAGATTATGCAACTCCTGAATACCAGAGGAATGCCTTGTGTGCTATCAAACGTCACAACGTAACTGGGTGATCATAAAGATTCTCTACAGGTATCTCCGAAGGTGTTTGTTGGGTTGGCATAGATCGAGATTAGGATTTGTCACTGAGAGTATCAGAGATGTATCTCTCGGCCCTCTCGGTAATGCACATCATAAGAAGCCTTGCAAGCAAAGTAACTAATGAGTTAGTTGCATGATGATGTATTATGGAACGAGTAAATAGACTTGCCGTTAACGAGATTGAACTAGGTATATAAATACCGACGACCGAATCTTAGGCAAGTAACATACCGATGGACAAAGGGAATAACGTATGTTGTCATAACGGTTCGACCGATAAAGATCTTCATAGAATATGTGGGCACCAATATGAGCATCCAGGTTCCACTATTGGTTATTGACCGGAGAAGTGTCTCATTCATGTCTACATAGTTCTCGAACCCGTAGGGTCCGCACGCTTAACGTTCAATGACGATTTAGTATTATATGAGTTATGTGATTTGGTGACCGAATGTTGTTCGGAGTCCCGGATGAGATCACCGACATGACGTGGAGTCTCGAAATGGTCAAGAGGTAAATATTAATATATAGGATGATAGTATTCGGACACCGGAAGTGTTCCGGATAGTATCGGGTATTTATCGGAGTACCGGGTGGGTTACGGGAACCCCCGGGGGAAAGATATGGGCCATAGGAGGGGAGCGCACCAGCCCACAAGGGGTGGCACCCCCCCAAGGATGTAGGCCGAGTGGGAGAAGTGAAAGAGGAGGTTCGCCCCCCCTTTCCTTCTCTCCTTCCTCTTCCCTTTTCCCCCTCCGACAAATATGGAAGGGGGGAGGCCGAATTGGAGAGGACCCCAAATAGGATTCCTCCTACTTGGGGCGCACCCTTGCTGCTCCACTCCCCTCCCACCTATATATATGTGGGGAGGGGGTGCCTAGAACAAAGAAAATCAATTGTTAGCAGTGTGCGGCGCCCCCCTGCACAGTTTATACCCCCGGTCATATTCTCGCGGAGCTTAGGTGAAGCCCTGCGCGGATCACTTCACCATCACCATCACCACGCCGTCGTGTTGACGGAACTCATCTACTTCCTCAACACCTTGCTGGATCAAGAAGGCGAGGGACGTCATCGCGCTGAACGTGTGCAGAACTCGGAGGTGTCGTACGTTCAGTGCTTGATTGGTCTGAGCTAGAAGAAGTTCGACTACATCAACCGCGTTGTCAAACGCTTCCGCTTACGGTCTACGAGGGTACGTACACACACTCTCCCCCTCGTTGCTATGCATCTCCTAGATAGGTCTTGTGTGAGCGTAGGATTTTTTTTAAAATTGCATACTACGTTTCCCAACAGTGGCATCCGAGCCAGGTCTATGCGTAGATGATATGCAAGAGTAGAACACAAAGAGTTGTGGGCGGTGATCGTCATACTGCTTACCACCAATGTCTTATTTACATTGGCGGTATTGTTGGATGAAGCGGCCCAGACCAACCTTACATGACCACGTTTGTCACATCCCTAGTTCTGGTATGACCTAGACTAGCTAGTCTTGTGTGCATCATGTTTAAATTTCATATAAATTTGAAATGGGGATTTGTGAAACCCTCAGAAATCATTTCAGGAAATAATCCAGATGAAAATTGCTGCAAAAAGGTCCAAGAAAATGTTCATCTTGCTCTCTGAAAATATTGGTCAGAGGTAAAATTCAGACAAATATTTTTAGGAGCTCATAAATATTTATTTTGGCCATTTGGAAATAATACAATAATTATTTGCATTGGATATATATGTGTTATATATTTTATATATGCCAAATAATTCTGTTAATTTGTGAGGGGCTTTGGAATTTTCATTTAGCCCCTACAAAATTTATAAGAAGCAGCAAAATTAATTTGGTTCAAACCAAATTAAAACAAATGTCAGAAATAGAAAAAAAATAGAAAACAAAAAAGGGAAAAACCCTTACCTGGACTTACCTGGGCCACTTGCTGGCCTGGCTCTGTGCCGGCCCAGCCAGCTGGCCGTGCCAGTCGTCCCCTTCCTCGCGCCAGGAGGACAGGGGCACGGGATCGGTGCGCGCGGCCACACGTCCGGCCACCTCCTGCCTGTCTGCCTCACACCCTCGTCGCCCTAGACGCCCTGGACGACGCCACGCGCCGCCCCGGACCTCTCTCGCTCTCCCTCCTCCCCTGGATCTCTTCCTCTCCCCGCGACCGAGCGCTGCCGTCGCCGCAGCTCGTCACCATCGTAGCCACCGCCTCCCCCTCGCCCTCTCCTCGTGTCTGAAAGCTCCGCCGCGACATCCTCTATGTCCTCGACGAGCCAAGTAATCGGGGACGCCCCGTGGAGCCGTCAGCGCCGTCTTCCTCACCTCCGGCCGCCTGAGATCTCCAGCGCCGCTCTGTCGTCTCCAGAGCCTCCCCCGAGCTGATGAGCCTCCCTGCGACGTGCTGTGAGCCCTACTCCGTTTCCCCCCTACTCCCATACTCTCCTGCCCTCTAGCCCCTCTGCCGCTCGAGGCCGAACTCCGGCCACCGCCGCGAGCTCCACTCTGGCGGGCTCCGGCCACCCCGCCTCCTCCTACCTGCCCCACCAGATGCGCGAGAGCCCGGGCTATGCCCCGGTGCCCTTAGCCGCCGCCCCCGTGGCCTGTAACGCGGACGCCGCCGCGTCCTGAGGTCGCCGAGGACGACCTCGCCTGCCTAACATGAAGGAAATATGCCCTAGAGGCAATAATAAAGTATTATATATTTCCTTATATCATGATAAATGTTTATTATTCATGCTAGAATTGTATTAACCGGAAACATAATACATGTGTGAATACATAGACAAACAGAGTGTCACTAGTATGCCTCTACTTGACTAGCTCGTTAATCAAAGATGGTTATGTTTCCTAGCCATAGACATGAGTTGTCATTTGATTAACGGGATCACCTCATTAGGAGAATGACGTGATTGACTTGACCCATTCCGTTAGCTTAGCACCCGATCGTTTAGTATGTTGCTATTGCTTTCTTCATGACTTATACATGTTCCTATGACTATGAGATTATGCAACTCCCGTTTACCGGAGGAACACTTTGTGTGCTACCAAACGTCACAACGTAACTGGGTGATTATAAAGGTGCTCTACAGGTGTCTCCAAAGGTACTTGTTGGGTTGGCGTATTTCGAGATTGGGATTTGTCACTCCGATTGTCGGAGAGGTATCTCTGGGCCCACTCGGTAATGCACATCACTATAAGCCTTGCAAGCATTGTGACTAATGAGTTAGTTGCGGGATGATGTATTACGGAACGAGTAAATAGACTTGCCGGTAACGTGATTGAACTAGGTATCGAGATACCGACGATCGAATCTCGGGCAAGTAACATACCGATGACAAAGGGAACAACGTATGTTGTTATGCGGTCTGACCGATAAAGATCTTCGTAGAATATGTGGGAGCCAATATGGGCATCCAGGTCCCGCTATTAGTTATTGACCGGAGAGGTGTCTCGGTCATGTCTACATAGTTCTCGAACCCAAAGGGTCTGCACGCTTAAAGTTACGATGACAGTTATATTATGAGTTTATATGTTTTGATGTACCGAAGGTTGTTCGGAGTCCTGGATGTGATCACGGACATGACGAGGAGTCTCGAAATGGTCGAGACATAAAGATTGATATATTGGACGACTATATTCGGACACCGGAAGTGTTCCGGAGAAGTTTCGGATTAAACCGGAGTGCCGGAGGGTTACCGGAACCCCCCGGGGAAGTATTGGGCCTTGGTGGGCCTTGAGGGGAGAGAGAGGGCAGCAGCCAGGAGGTGGCGCACCCCCTCCCAAGGGGAGTCCTAGTTGGACTAGGAGAGGGGGGCGCAACCCCCTTTCCCTCTCCCTCTCCCTCTCTTTCCTTCCCCCCTTCTTTCCTAGTAGGACTAGGAAAGGGGAGTCCTACTCCTACTAGGAGGAGGACTCCCCCTCTCTCCTTGGCGCGCCTAGGGCAGCCGGCCTCCCCCTTGCTCCTTTATATACGGGGGCAGGGGGGCACCTAAGGACACACTTGATATACGATATTTTAGCCTTGTGAGGTGCCCCCCTCCACCATATTACACCTCGATAATACCGTTGCGGAGCTTAGGCGAAGCCCTGCGTCGGTGGAACATCATCATCGTCACCACGCCGTCGTGCTGATGAAACTCGCCCTCAACACTCGGCTGGATCGGAGTTCGAGGGACGTCATCGAGCTGAACGTGTGTAGAACTTGGAGGTGCCGTACGTTCGGTACTTGATTGGTCGGATCGTGAAGACGTACGACTACATCAACCGTGTTGTTATAACGCTTCCGCTGTCGGTCTACGAGGGTACGTGGACAACACTCTCCCCTCTCGTTGCTATGCATGACCATGATCTTGCGTGTGCGTAGGAATTTTTTTGAAATTACTACGTTCCCCAACAGTGGTATCAGAGCCTGGTTTTATGCGTTGATGCTATGCACGAGTAGAACACAAGTGAGTTGTGGGCGATATAAGTCATACTGCTTACCAGCATGTCATACTTTGGTTCAGCGGTATTGTGAGATGAAGCGGCCCGGACCGACATTACGCGTACGCTTACGCGAGACTGCTTTCACCGTTGCGAGCACTCGTTGCTTAAAGGTGACCGGTGATCTCCTCCCCTAGCCACCAAATTTCATTTCCTTTCCAATAGATCTCTCTGGCGCACTGAGATCTAAGTTTTCATACCCATCTCTATGGGTTCTGCTGATGGATCCACCCTTGGCTTGGACTTCTCCAAGGGTCTGGTTTTTGTGGAGAAGGTTTTTCAATCTACGGGTTTTCCGGTGCACCCCATGGATGACACGGGCTCCTTCACCATGGTAATTTCTTTTGGCCGGCATGATTTTTGTTTGACTGAGGATTCGGTGGCAGCGGCGCTTGAGGCGGCCATCGGGGGTTCTGCTATTGAGTTCATGGTTTTTATGATCACGGAGAGGGTTTTTGGTTTCCATGTTTCTTGCAAGGCTGTGGCTTTACTCATTCTCAGGCTCCGTTCTTTCTCCCGTGATCATTTTAAATGCTTCTTTCACCTTTGGGGTAATGGTGGTCCAAATTGGGGCAAGCTTTGGAAATTGGAATGTGATGCTGAGTGGATCATTGTTAGTCCTTCTAAACGTCGAGCTACCCTTGGCATGCTGGCTATGCACACCAAGCCCCGTAAATCTTCGATAAAATCATCGCATGGCCCTGCCAAGAAGCTCTCATTTTCACAGTTCCATACTTATCCTGCTTGTCATGGTTATCATTATCCAGCCACGCAGTCTTGCATTCAAACTGTTGAGGAGGCGGGGTACACGCTTTCTGCGCATGAACGGGTGGTCATCCACCCTTCGCCGCCGGCTGAGCTCCGGTGGACGACAACTACCCCCTCCATTTCCTTTGGAACGGTTAGAGATCTTCAACCAGCTGCGAATGGGTCGCCGCCTATCTCGGGCGGAAACTTTGGCTCTCCGAATGTGGATGTGCCTTCCCATGTTGGGCCGTCTTCTTCACAGTCCACGGTCCAGGTGGAGGCAGTGCTATCTTCTGGGCTTTCCATTCCGTCTTCTCAGCAAGCAGACGAAGATTTTGATAAATTGGTTACGGGCATGGTGGATGAAATTTTAACGTGTCAGATTTGCTTATCTAAGGGTCATTTTGCTGCGGCGTGCACGTCTAAATTGCGTTGTACCTCTTGTCTGCGGATGGGGCATGGTAAAAAGGATTGTAACAAGTTTGCTAGCATTTTGGGTTTGGTTTGGAAACCAAAACCCGGTAACGTTGCAACTTCCGAGGATCGCTCAGCTCCCACCGAGAATATCTCTCTGGCACAGCTTTTACCCAACTTGGACTCCTTTTGCACTTCTGCATTTACTGCTTCGCCTTGTTCCATCAGTTCCGGTCCCAAAACACCTTCGACAGCGCCGCCTGAGACCCCTCCCCCATCGGACTTCTTGCCACCTGCTTCCAGCCCGGGCTGTTCCTCTCCGATGGCTAACTTCCCTCTCGACCCCATGCTGTATGTGCCGGCTGGCCATCACATTGTAGACGGCGGTGATGCTCGTCTGCCTCGGACCTATGTGACGCCACATACCCCACTTGTGCGCCGCCATGAGGAATTCATGCTTGCTGAGGTAATGCCCATCCCCCCTCCCGATCAGATTGGTGCTGCTAGGGAGGAAGTGGTCCAGTGGTTGCAAGTTCATGGGGTTTTGGTGAGGTCGGCTCAGCCATGGATTAGATCGATGGGTCTTTTCGAGCTTCGGGATGCTGCAGTCAGGTTTTCTCTTCTTCAGATGCCGCCCCAACCTCTAGGCAACGATCGTTTTGTGCGTTTTATGAAGCACGATGAGGGTGATTCGTTTCGAGGTGCTCAGGGTTTCCGTCAGGGTCTGCTCATGTTCTTGGGGATTCCCCTCGATCTTCGCAATGAGGGGAATATTCGGGTAGCGGTCAACACATTTGGGAAGTTTCAGCATTGGATTAGTGAGGATCCCTACCTTGGGCGCACTTTGGTTTTTGCGTCTTTTCCAGAAGATATTTTAGTACCACGAGATGTGGTGTTCATGGATTATGCTGCTTGGGGTGGTGCCCGGGTGTCTTGGACGGTGCCTCTGTATATCCTGGGGGCCAATTTTGCTGAACAGATGCCCCAGGATGAAGATTGGATGCCCATTAATGGAAATCCCCATCCCATGCCTGGTGTTCCCTTCCCGGAGATGCCACCTTTTATTTTGCCTCCATTCCCGGCCTTGGGGTGGAACGATGTGCCACCACCTCCGCCTGAACCTGCGCAGAATGAAGTGCATGAGGACAATTGGGGCAACTGGGAGGAACCTGCTGCGGAGCCTGCTGTGGAGGATCAAGAATCTGTGGTTTTGAATGCCTCGGCACAACCTAGTTCTGAAGATCAACCCCAGGTGCCCCCTGCTCCTATCGTTATTTTTGATGGGGCTTCTCCTGTTAATTCGAATGATCAAATGGCAGCACAGGATATGGAGGATGCTAATAATTGGGCCATTGTGGTGTATCAACCTCCCCCTTTTGATGTCCGCGCTCTGGAGCGGCCTGTGGTTCCGATTCCTTTTGGTCCCCCTCTGCCGCCGGAAATGATTTGGAGGCGTTCGTTTGAAAATTTGCTGACTGCTCCAATGGTGTTTGAGGTGCCTAAACCTATACTGCTGCAGCCCCTGTCGCCTGTCATTTTGAGCAAGAGAACCTGGGACTTTGCTTTTCAGCAGGATGCCCTTCCTTTGCTGACATGGAAGGAGTCGGTACCTGCTCGACCTGTGGCTAGAGCACTTTTTGTGGATGAAACTGACAGGGTTGTGACTGTTGTCTCTCCTCCTCCTGAGCGTGCACCTGCAAGGAGGCCACGCAAAGTTTTGGCGCCTACTCCACTCGTTGAAACTTCTGTTCGTAGGTGTACCAGAAGTTCGGCCCAGCGGGATGGGTTTAAGCCCACTTTCCATGAGCTGGTTCTGAAGCCCAAGAAGAAGAAGCCCAAGGCCATGCCTCTCTCTGCTGACAAGTCTGAAGACCCTGCATTTGGAGATGTTCCTCCGCCTACTCCCATCAGTCACCTGCAAGCTATTGGCAAGGACCTGGAGATTGATGCAGCTCTGCTCACGGAGGATGCACTTATGGTGGACCCCTCTGCTGCTACAACTCAAGACTCCAATGAATAGTGCACTCCAATACTGTTGGGTTTGGCAAGCCCACAAATTTGCTTTATGTGTTTGGTTTTCTTTTGCTGGTCTGGGGCTATGTAATAATGCTGGTTTGAAACTCTTATGTGCTTTTGGGCATCTGGCACTGTGTGTCATGTGCATGGGTAACTTGTTTATATTATTCCTTTATGAATAATCTCTGTAGAAACTGGAATGTACTGTGCTGGAATGTCAGGGGTTTAAATTCTGAAGCTAGGCAAAGAGCTGTTAGACAAAAGATTGATGAAAGCCACTGTGCTATTGCCTGCCTGCAAGAAACTAAATGTGCTTCATTCGATTCCCGCATGATTAAAAGTTTCTGCCCCAAGAGATTTGACAACTTTGCTTTCTCTCCTTCCTTGGGGGCCTCTGGTGGAATTTTAGTTGTTTGGAATTCGTCTATATTTGGGGGGACTTTATTGCAAGTCCAACAATTTGCAGTGGTAATTGAGTTTGTTTCTAGGCACAACAATGAGCGCTGGACTCTTGTGGTGGTCTATGGACCTTGTCAGGGGGAAGCCAGGAATAATTTTGTAAACTGGTTATATCACCTCAACATTCCTGTGGATGAGAATTGGCTGTTATTGGGGGATTTTAACTTCTTACGGTCTATGGATAACAGGAATCTACCTGGTGGTGACCTGAATGACATGTTCATCTTTAATGAGATAATTGGACACCTCGGCCTTTTGGAGTTGCCCATCAAAGGAAGGTCCTACACTTGGTCCAATATGCAGGATGATCCACTTCTTGAGCAGCTTGACTGGTTTTTCACTTCTGTTGATTGGATCTCCGATTACCCCATGACCGAGGTCTTACCTCTTGCCAGGACTGCTTCTGACCATGTGCCCTGTATGGTTACAATTAAAACTTCTATTCCCAAGTCTAATATCTTTAGGTTTGAGAACTATTGGTTAGAGTTGGAGGGTTTTATGGATTGTGTGGATTCCTCATGGCAGAAGCAATCCAGAAAGGGCCATATTACTGCCAGGATAGCTGACAAATTTAAGTCCTTGAGAATGTGTCTTAAAAGGTGGCAGAAGAGCATTTCTAAACTGAAAACTCTAATCTGTAAATGCAATAGTGTTATCCTGCTCTTGGATGAGCTTGAGGAATATAGAACACTCTACAGACAGGAATCAAATTTCAGGATTGTGGTTAAATATCATGTTGAGAAATTGCTCCACCTTCAACGTCTTTATTGGAGGAAACGATGTACTATCAGGTACATCAAAGTGGGTGGTGAGAACACTAAGTTCTTTCATGCTATGGCCACGGAGAGATACCGAAGAAATTCTATTGCTAGCTTAAAACTGCATGATGGTACGGTGGTCACTGATCATTCCCAAATGGAGGGTATTATCTGGGATTGTTTCAAGAACAGAATGGGTTCTTCCAGGGGAATTAAAATGGGCTTTGATCTTTCTTCCCTTATTGAACCTGTTGTGGGACTGGATGTTCTCACTAAGCCTTTTGAGAAGGAGGAAATGGACTTGATTATCAAGCACATGCCAGTTGATAAAGCTCCAGGTCCAGATGGATTTAATGGTCTTTTCTTCAAAAGATGCTGCCACATTATTTCTCAGGATTTCTATGAACTGGCCCAGGCTTTCTTTCAGGGTACTGCCCATCTGGAGAATATCAATGACTCCTACATAACTTTGGTGCCCAAGAAGCCCTCCCCTGAGGAGGTGGGTGACTACAGACCCATATCTTTAACAGGAATGGGTCTTAAGTTTCTGTCTAAAATGGCAGCCAATAGGTTTCAAGAGGTGATTATGCAGTGTGTTCACAAGAACCAATATGGTTTTATAAAAAGTAGAACAATTCAGGATTGTATTGGGTGGACCTTTGAGTATTTGCACCAGTGTCATCAGTCCAAGAAACCTATTGTGATTCTAAAGTTGGATTTTGAAAAGGCTTTTGACTCCCTTGAGCATGAGGCCATTGTGCAAATTCTGAGACATAAGGGCTTTAATGAGAAGTGGATCCTTTGGATGAAGCAGCTTCTCTCCACAGGTACCTCCTCTGTTCTTCTTAATGGTGTCCCTGGTAGGAAGTTCAGGTGCAAAAAGGGTGTTAGACAGGGTGATCCAGTCTCTCCTCTCTTGTTTGTCCTAGCTGCTGATCTTCTGCAGACTGTAATTAATGATATGTTCAGAAGGGGCATTCTTCAGTTACCTATTCCTTGTCATGATCAGGATTATCCTGTAGTTCAGTATGCTGATGATACTCTTATTATCTTGCCTGCTGACAAGGATCAACTCTTAGCCCTAAAGGATATGCTCAGGATCTTCTCTGAGTCCACTGGTCTGGATGTGAACTATCATTAATCCTTTATTATTCCCATCAATGTGGACACTGCTGTCATGGCTGAATTAGCTTCTGCTTTTGGATGCCAGATTGGGAAAATGCCTTTTACCTACCTTGGGTTGCCAGTGGGAACTACAAGGCCTAAAATGCTGGATTTTATGCCACTGGTTGATTCTATAGAGAGGAGAATGACAGCTAGTTCATCTTTTCTGAATCAGGGGGAAAGGCTGCAGTTCCTTAATTTTGCTTTGTCATCTATGCCCATTTTCTACTTGTGCAGTTTGGCTGTCCCAGCTGGAATTCTTAAACAATTGGAAAGAATCCAGAGGCAATGTCTCTGGAGGAGGAATAGGGGTCAGCCTGCTCCCTCCCTAGCTGCTTGGGACCTTATTTGCAGGCCAAAAAACAGGGGAGGTCTTGGCATCCTCAACCTTGGTTCCCAGAATGTTGCACTTTTGATCAAACATGCCAATAATTTCCTTAATAAAAAGGATCTTCCTTGGGTTTCTTTAATTTGGGATACTTACTACCATAATAGGGTCCCTCAGGGAACTTCTGATTGTGGCTCATTCTGGTGGAAGGATATTTGCAAGGTCATGCATCATTTTAGAGAGTGTGCTTGGGTTCAGATTAATGCAGGGAACACTGCCCTCATGTGGTCAGATAACTTGCAGTTTGATGGTCAGGTGTCTAGCCTTCAGCTCAGATTTCCCAGGCTCTACTCCTATGTTAAGGACCCCTGGGTTACTGCTATGGAATTCTTGGGCTCTCAGGACATTTTCCAGCAGTTCCACCTCCCTTTGTCCAGCCAGGCTTTTGATGAACTGACTATTCTCCAGTCTATGTTGGATGGCCTTATTAGAGCACCTGGGTCCAAGGATATTTGGTTTTGGAAGGGCACTGCCAAGGGATACTCACCAAAGCTGTTTTACTCACATACTTTTGTCTCTGCATCTTTCAACCCTTTGACAGCTTGGATCTGGAAGTCCTCTTGTACAATGAAAATCAAAGTCTTTGCTTGGATGCTTATTATGGACAGGTTGAACACCAAGGACATGGTGGAGAGGAGGCATTGGCACTTGGAGGGTGGAGTGAGCTGTGTCCTTTGCCCTTTGCAGACTAGGGAGACAAGAGATCATTTGTTCTTCAATTGCAACTTTAGTGTCAGAGTTTGGAACTATCTGCAAATTGATTGGTCTTCTGGTGACTCCATGGCTCATTTGGTCCTTAATGCTAGAAGGAGTTTTAGGAAGCCCTTCTTCACTGAAGTGGTGTTCATTGCTTGCTGGAATATCTGGATCATCAGGAATGCTAAGGTCTTCAGGCATGAGAGGGCTGGATTTAATAAATGGAGGTCTGCTTTTATACATGACATCAGCTTAATGCAATATAGAGTGAAAGCTGCCTACAAAGATGATCTTTTACGTTGGATTTCATTCCTGCCACCTTGAGGTCTTTAATAGTATTTTCTACCCTGTTCTTTTTCTTCTTCCCCTAGATTCTTTGATTACCTCTTGTAATCCCCCCTTTTTTCTATACCTGTACTGTATATATTTTCTCAATAAAGTTTTGATATGCTGTGGGGGTTTCCCCTACAGTTCCCAGTCAAAAAAAGGTGACCGGCGGGTGTCTGTCTCTCTCACTTTAGTTGAACCGAGTGTGGCTACGCCCGGTCCTTGCGAAGGTTAAAACAGCACCAACTTGACAACCTATCGTTGTGGTTTTGATGCGTAGGTAAGAACGGTTCTTGCTAAGCCCGTAGCAGCCACGTAAAATATGCAACAACAAAGTAGAGGACGTCTAACTTGTTTTTGCAGGGCATGTTGTGATGTGATATGGTCAAGACATGATGTGATATAATTTGTTGTATGAGATGATCATGTTTTGTAACCGAGTTATCGGCAACTGGCAGGAGCCATATGGTTGTCGCTTTATTGTATGAGATGCAATCGCCATGTAATAGTTTTACTTTATCACTAAGCGGTAGCGATAGTCGTAAAAACAAATAGTTGGCAAGACGACAACGATGCTATGATGGAGATCAAGGTGTCGCGCCGGTGACGATGGTGATCATGACGGTGCTTCGGAGATGGAGATCACGGGCACGGTGCTTCGGAGATGGAGATCACAAGCACAAGATGATGATGGCCATATCATATCACTTATATTGATTGCATGTGATGTTAATCCTTTTATGCATCTTATCTTGCTTTGTTTGATGGTAGCATTATAAGATGATCTCTCACTAAAATTTCAAGATAAAAGTGTTCTCCCTGAGTATGCACCGTTGCGAAAGTTCTTCATGCTGAGACACCACGTGATGATCGGGTGTGATAGGCTCTACGTTCAAATACAACGGGTGCAAAACAGTTGCACACGCAGAATACTCAGGTTAAACTTGACGAGCCTAGCATATGCAGATATGGCCTCGGAACACAGAGACCGAAAGGTCGAGCGTGAATCATATAGTAGATATGATCAACATAGTGATGTTCACCATTGAAACTACTCCGTCTCACGTGATGATCGGACATGGTTTAGTTGATTTGGATCACGTAATCACTTAGATGATTAGAGGGATATCTATCTAAGTGGGAGTTCTTAAGTAATATGATTAATTGAACTTAAATTTATCATGAACTTAGTACCTGATAGTATCTTGCTTGTCTATGTTAATTGTAGATAAATGGCCCGTGCTGTTGTTCCATTGAATTTTAATGCGTTCCTTGAGAAAGCTAAGTTGAAAGATGATGGTAGCAATTACACGGACTGGGTCCGTAACTTGAGGATTATCCTCATTGCTGCACAGAAGAATTACGTCCTGGAAGCACCGCTAGGTGCCAGGCCTCCTGCAAGAGCTACGCCAGAAGTTATGAACGTCTGGCAGAGCAAAGCTGATGACTACTCAATAGTTCAGTGTGCCATGCTTTACGGCTTAGAACCGGGACTTCAACGACGTTTTGAACGTCATGGAGCATATGAGATGTTCCAGGACTTGAAGTTAATATTTCAAGCAAATGCCCGGATTGAGAGATATGAAGTCTCCAATAAGTTCTATAGCTGCAAGATGGAAGAGAATAGTTCTGTCAGTGAGCATATACTCAGAATGTCTGGGTATAATAATCACTTGATTCAACTGGGAGTTCAACTTCCGGATGATTGCGTCATTGACAGAATTCTTCAATCACTGCCACCAAGCTACAAGAGCTTCGTGATGAACTATAACATGCAAGGGATGGATAAGACAATTCCCGAGCTCTTCGCAATGCTAAAGGCAGCGGAGGTAGAAATCAAAAAGGAGCATCAAGTGTTGATGGCCAGTAAAACCACTAGTTTCAAGAAAAAGGGCAAAGGGAAGAAGAAAGGGAACTTCAAGAAGAACAGCAAGCAAGTTGCTGTTCAGGAGAAGAAATCCAAGTCTGGACCTAAGCCTGAAACTGAGTGCTTCTACTGTAAGCAGACTGGCCACTGGAAGCGGAACTGCCCCAAGTATTTGGCGGATAAGAAGGATGGCAAGGTTACCAAAGGTATATGTGATATACATGTTATTGATGTGTACCTTACTAATACTCGCAGTAGCACCTGGGTATTTGATACTGGTTCTGTTGCTAATATTTGCAACTCGAAACAGGGGCTACGGATTAAGCGAAGATTGGCTAAGGATGAGGTGACGATGCGCGTGGGAAATGGTTCCAAAGTCGATGTGATCGCCGTCGGCACGCTACCTCTACATCTACCTTCGGGATTACTTTTAGACCTAATTAATTGTTATTTGGTGCCAGCGTTGAGCATCAACATCATATCTGGATCTTGTTTAATGCGAGACGGTTATTCATTTAAATCAGAGAATAATGGTTGTTCTATTTATATGAATAATATCTTTTATGGTCATGCACCCTTGAAGAGTGGTCTATTTTTAATGAATCTCGATAGTAGTGATACACATATTCATAATGTCGAAGCCAAAAGATGCAGAGTTAATAATGACAGTGCAACTTATTTGTGGCACTGCCGTTTGGGTCATATCGGTGTAAAGCGCATGAAGAAACTCCATACTGATGGAATTTTGGAATCACTTGATTTTGAATCACTTGGTACTTGCGAACCGTGCCTCATGGGCAAGATGACCAAAACACCGTTCTCCGGAACTATGGAGAGAACAACAGATTTGTTGGAAATCATACATACAGATGTATGTGGTCCGATGAATATTGAGGCTTGTGGCGGATATCGTTATTTTCTCACCTTCACAGATGATTTGAGCAGATATGGGTATATCTACTTAATGAAACATAAGTCTGAAACATTTGAAAAGTTCAAAGAATTTCAGAGTGAAGTTGAAAATCATCGTAACAAGAAAATAAAATTCCTACGATCTGATCGTGGAGGAGAATATTTGAGTTACGAGTTTGGCCTACATTTGAAACAATGCGGAATAGTTTCCCAACTCACGCCACCCGGAACACCACAGCGTAATGGTGTGTCCGAACGTCGTAATCGTACTTTATTAGATATGGTGCGATCTATGATGTCTCTTACTGATTTACCGCTATCGTTTTGGGGTTATGCTTTAGAGACGGCTGCATTCACTCTAAATAGGACACCATCGAAATCCGTTGAGACGACACCTTTTGAACTATGGTTTGGCAAGAAACCAAAGTTGTCGTATCTTAAAGTTTGGGGTTGCGATGCTTATGTGAAGAAACTTCAACCTGATAAGCTCGAACCTAAATCGGAGAAATGTGTCTTCATAGGATACCCAAAGGAGACTGTTGGGTACACCTT
Organism: Triticum aestivum; assembly: GCF_018294505.1. Taxonomy (NCBI): domain Eukaryota; kingdom Viridiplantae; phylum Streptophyta; class Magnoliopsida; order Poales; family Poaceae; genus Triticum; species Triticum aestivum. The sequence goes on along the minus strand of NC_057814.1, from coordinate 530,359,732 downwards.
CTATGACAGATCCGAAGGCAACATATTCGTTGCTAAGAATGGATCCTTTCTAGAGAAGGAGTTGCTCTCGAAAGATGTGAGTGGGAGGAAAGTATAACTTGATGAGGTAACTGTACCTGCTCCCTTATTGGAAAGTAGATCATCGCAGAAATCAGTTTCTGTGACACCTACACCAATTAGTGAGGAAGTTAATGATAATGATCATGAAACTTCAGATCAAGTTATTACTGAACCTCGTAGGTCAACGAGATCAAGATCCGCACCAGAGTGGTACGACAATCCTATTCTGGAGGTCATGTTACTAGACCATGATGAACCTACGAACTATGAAGAAGCGATGGTGAGCCCAGATTCCGCAAAATGGCTTGAAGCCATGAAATCCGAGATGGGATCCATGTATGAGAACAAAGTATGGACTTTGGTTGACTTGCCCGATGGTCGGCAAGCCATTGAAAATAAATGGATCTTCAAGAAGAAGACTGACGCTGATGGTAATGTTACTGTCTATAAAGCTCGACTTGTTGCGAAAGGTTTTCGACAAGTTCAAGGGATTGACTACGATGAGACCTTCTCACCCGTAGCGATGCTTAAGTCTGTCCGAATCATGTTAGCAATTGCCGCATTTTATGATTATGAAATTTGGCAAATGGATGTCAAAACTGCATTCCTGAATGGATTTCTGGAAGAAGAGTTGTATATGATGCAACCGGAAGGTTTTGTCGATCCAAAGGGAGCTAACAAAGTGTGCAAGGTCTAGCGATCCATTTATGGACTGGTGCAAGCCTCTCGGAGTTGGAATAAACGCTTTGATAGTGTGATCAAAGCATTTGGTTTTATACAGACTTTTGGAGAAGCCTGTATTTACAAGAAAGTGAGTGGGAGCTCGATAGCATTTCTGATATTATATGTGGATGACATATTACTGATTGGAAATGATATAGAATTTCTGGATAGCATAAAGGGATACTTGAATAAGAGTTTTTCAATGAAAGACCTCGGTGAAGCTGCATATATATTAGGCATAAAGATCTATAGAGATAGATCAAGACGCTTAATTGGACTTTCACAAAGCACATACCTTGACAAAGTTTTGAAGAAGTTCAAAATGGATCAGGCAAAGAAAGGGTTCTTGCCTGTACTACAAGGTGTGAGATTGAGTAAGACTCAATGCCCGACCACTGCAGAAGATAGAGAGAAGATGAAAGATGTTCCCTATGCTTCAGCCATAGGCTCTATCATGTATGCAATGCTGTGTACCAGACCTGATGTGTCCCTTGCTATAAGTTTAGCAGGGAGGTACCAAAGTAATCCAGGAGTGGATCACTGGACAGCGGTCAAGAACATCCTGAAATACCTGAAAAGGACTAAGGATATGTTTCTCGTTTATGGAGGTGACAAAGAGCTCATCGTAAGGGGTTACGTTGATGCAAGCTTTGACACTGATCCGGACGATTCGAAATCGCAAACCGGATACGTATTTACATTGAACGGTGGAGCTGTCAGTTGGTGCAGTTCTAAGCAAAGTGTCGTGGCGGGATCTACGTGTGAAGCGGAATACATAGCTGCTTCGGAAGCAGCAAATGAAGGAGTCTGGATGAAGGAGCTCATATCCGATCTAGGTGTCATACCTAGTACATCGGGACCAATGAAAATCTTTTGTGACAATACTGGTGCAATTGCCTTAGCAAAGGAATCCAGATTTCACAAGAGAACCAAGCACATCAAAAGACGCTTCAATTCCATCCGGGATTTAGTCCAGGTGGGAGACATAGAAATTTGCAAGATACATACGGATCTGAATGTTGCAGACCCGTTGACTAAGCCTCTTCCACGAGCAAAACATGATCAGCACCAAGACTCCATGGGTGTGAGAATCATTACTGTGTAATCTAGATTATTGACTCTAGTGCAAGTGGGAGACTGAAGGAAATATGCCCTAGAGGCAATAATAAAGTATTATATATTTCCTTATATCATGATAAATGTTTATTATTCATGCTAGAATTGTATTAACCGGAAACATAATACATGTGTGAATACATAGACAAACAGAGTGTCACTAGTATGCCTCTACTTGACTAGCTCGTTAATCAAAGATGGTTATGTTTCCTAGCCATAGACATGAGTTGTCATTTGATTAACGGGATCACCTCATTAGGAGAATGACGTGATTGACTTGACCCATTCCGTTAGCTTAGCACCCGATCGTTTAGTATGTTGCTATTGCTTTCTTCATGACTTATACATGTTCCTATGACTATGAGATTATGCAACTCCCGTTTACCGGAGGAACACTTTGTGTGCTACCAAACGTCACAACGTAACTGGGTGATTATAAAGGTGCTCTACAGGTGTCTCCAAAGGTACTTGTTGGGTTGGCGTATTTCGAGATTGGGATTTGTCACTCCGATTGTCGGAGAGGTATCTCTGGGCCCACTCGGTAATGCACATCACTATAAGCCTTGCAAGCATTGTGACTAATGAGTTAGTTGCGGGATGATGTATTACGGAACGAGTAAAGAGACTTTCCGGTAACGAGATTGAACTAGGTATCGAGATATCGACGATCGAATCTCGGGCAAGTAACATACCGATGACAAAGGGAACAACGTATGTTGTTATGCGGTCTGACCGATAAAGATCTTCGTAGAATATGTGGGAGCCAATATGGGCATCCAGGTCTCGCTATTGTTTATTGACCGGAGAGGTGTCTCGGTCATGTCTACATAGTTCTCGAACCCAAAGGGTCTGCACGCTTAAAGTTACGATGACAGTTATATTATGAGTTTATATGTTTTGATGAACCGAAGGTTGTTCTGAGTCCCAGATGTGATCACGGACATGACGACGAGTCTCGAAATGGTCGAGACATAAAGATTGATATATTGGACGGCTATATTCGGACACCGGAAGTGTTCCGGAGAAGTTTCGGATTAAACCGGAGTGCCGGAGGGTTACCGGAACCCCCCGGGGAAGTATTGGGCCTTGGTGGGCCTTGAGGGGAGAGAGAGGGCAGCAGCCAGGAGGTGGCACGCCCCCTCCCAAGGGGAGTCCTAGTTGGACTAGGAGAGGGGGGCGCAGCCCCCTTTCCCTCTCCCTCTCCCTCTCTTTCCTTCCCCCCTTCTTTCTTAGTAGGACTAGGAAAGGGGAGTCCTACTCCTACTAGGAGGAGGACTCCCCCTCTCTCCTTGGCGCGCCTAGGGCAGCCGGCCTCCCCCTTGCTCCTTTATATACGGGGGCAGGGGGGCACCTAAGGACACACTTGATATACGATATTTTAGCCGTGTGCGGTGCCCCCTCCACCATATTACACCTCGATAATACCGTTGCGGAGCTTAGGTGAAGCCCTGCGTCGGTGGAACATCATCATCGTCACCACGCCGTCGTGCTGACGAAACTCTCCCTCAACACTCAACTGGATCGGAGTTCGAGGGACGTCATCGAGCTGAACGTGTGTAGAACTTGGAGGTGCCGTACGTTCGGTACTTGATCGGTCGGATCGTGAAGACGTACGACTACATCAACCGCGTTGTTATAACGCTTCCGCTGTCGGTCTACGAGGGTACGTGGACAACACTCTCCCCTCTCGTTGCTATGCATCACCATGATCTTGCGTGTGCGTAGGAATTTTTTTGAAATTACTACGTTCCCCAACATGACATGCGGGCCCGGCATGCCAGGTGATTAGCTTAAGGCTAATCACCACTTAACTAATCCCTGACGCTGACAGTGGGCCCCAGCGCCACTAATCTTAATTAGGTTAGAAATAACCCCCCGATTAACTGTGACACTGACGTGTGGACCCCACACGTCAGGTTTGACCTGGTCAGCCACGTTTGACTTGCTGACATCATGCCACTATCATGGTGACGCAGTTATTCATTTTCTGGTATTAAAATAAATCAGGAAATTCCAGAAAATGATATAAACTTTAAAAATTCATATAAATTCATCCGTAGCTCAGATTGAAATAATTTATATATGAAAAATTATCGAAAAATTCAATCTATCCATCTGTACCAGTTTCATGCATGACAAACCAACTTATACCTGCTGTATAGGTGAAAACACATGAATGGCATTTATAAAGGCTTATTTTGGAGTTGCATTTGAATCTTTGGTTCAAATGGACTTCATGCAAATGAATGTTATCTGCATTAGCTCAAACAACATCACATCTACATGCCATGTTCATGCATCATATTGTTGCATATGATTGTGTACTGATTGTGGACACCGTTCCTTCTTGATAGGTCCTGCTCCGGAGAGTGCTCCAAAGTACCTGTCTGTGGAGCAGTGCCCCCCTGTTGATCTACCAGGCAAGCAAACCCCCTTGTTCATTCCGATACAATCCCACTCTCTCGCTCCTGCTCTCTTTTATTGCATTAGGACAACAACGATTCAACTGCTACTTTATGCTGCAGTAGTTGAACCCATTCCTCTACATGACCTGTCATTGTCACAGTAAATAGTTGAAACCCAGTAGCATGTGTAGGAGTTGATTGAGCCATGTTGTGTTCCTACCATGCCATGCCTGCTATTGCTTAGAGGTATGTCAGGTCTGGTTCATTGGGAATGAATTGGAGTGTTACGATATGTTCTGGTGCCGAGAGTTAAGCGTGTGAACACGATTTGGTAAAGGTAGCGGTGAGAGGCCATGTAGGAGTACATGGTGGGTTGTCTCACTGGAACCGTCCTTAAGCACTGAGTTCCGTGTATGTTGTCCAATGACTAGCTACTACCACACATTGGAATGCTTAAGTGCCCCTCTCAACTTATTAACCAACTTGATCTCTGTCCAGGAGTCGCAACTAGTTTCTGGTGTTTGTAGGTAGTGCTATTTTTCTACCGAGTGGCACCCGGCAGGGTGGGCTTGGGATAGACTAGGCACAGGTGGCACGGTGTACCAAGTGGCACTTGGATGGTGGGCTTGGGAACCCTGCTCACATCGTTTGGGGCCGTGAGCGACACCCCGGCCGGATCTCCTTGCGGATGGAACCCGAATAGGCGATAAACCTGGACTAGAGTCTTGTGTGGTTAGTCAGGTCGTGGCCGACACCCTCGCTAGGCTTCCGCTTGAAGGTTGCCGAGATACATGACGTGCACATGGTGATAAGTGGTGAGAGCGTGTGTGAAGAAGTACACCCCTGCAGGGTTATCATGATCTATTCGAATAGCCGTGTCCTCGGTTATGGACTTCTTGGATGCTTACGTGGTACATAGACAACTTAAAGTGGATACTCTAAAATGCTCAAGACAAGTGTGAGTGCTATGGATGGCCTTCTCGTAGAGAGACGGGGATGAATCCATAGTAGTGTATTGATGTGGTGATTAGTGGACTCGTGTGCGCTGCCTCACCTCAAAGAAGTTTCTCGTAGTCGTAGAACAGGATAGCCACTGAGTCAAAGCTGGCTTGCTGCAACTAAACCCCACATTACCTTCTTGATACAAATGCATGTATGATAGGATCTGATGTAAGTCTTGCTGAGTACCTTTGTACTCACGTTTGCTTTATTTATGTTTTGCATATGAGACATCTGTCTCACTAGTAGTTCCGCTTGGACTTCGACGAGTAGCTTGTTACCTCAGCTACGATCTTGTACCCTTGGGAGGGTCTTGTAGATAGTCAGGCTTCTCAGCCTTTTTCTTTTGTAGTTGTCTATACTCAGACATGTAATGCTTCTGTTGCTTGTATGATCTGAATGATGGGTCATGTGACCCCTGTTTGTATTTAATGCTATGTGGCTCTTCTGGGCCTTTATCTATATGAGTTTGCGTTATGTTGTGATGCCATGTTGTACAACACATACTTGCATGTTATGCGTACGTGTAACGTGTATTGCTATGTGTGGGATCCGACAACCTAGTTGCCTATCCTTGGTAGCCTCTCTTATGGAGAAATGTAGTCTAGTGCTTCCACCGAGCCATGGTAGTCCGCTACAGCCCGGTTTACCGGAGTCCTGCTAGCCCAGCACTACTGCTCCGGAACACTTAGACTGGCCGGCATGTGATTCACTTTGTTCATGTGTCTGTCCCTTCGGTGACATCCGGAGTCCTACCTAGCCTGCTACAGCCCGGGTTCCTGGAGTCCTGTTAGCCCAGTTGCTACAGCCCGGATTCACACGCTGCTGACCGACATGCTCGATGTTGTTTCATGTATGCCTTTCCCCATAAGTTAGTGCCACTTTGGGTTCACGACTAGTCATGTCGGCCCGAGTTCTCTGTCATATGGATGCTAGCGACACTATCATATACGTGAGCCAAAAGGCGCAAACGGGCCCGGGCCATGGTAAGGCGACACCCGTGGGAATACCATGCGTGAGGCCGCAAAGTGATATGAGGTGTTACATGCTAGATCGGTGTGACTTAGAATCGGGGTCCCGACAACGTTCATGAGACTGGTTCCACCAACAGACATGCAACTAGTTTTGCATAAAGGTGGCTGACGGGTGTCTGTTTCTCCTACTTTAGTTTAATCGAATTTGACTGCTGCCAGTCCTTGTTGAAGGTTAAAACAGCAACTTGATAAATCACTGTTGTGGTTTTGCTGCGTAGGTAAGAACGGTTCTTGCTAGAAGCCCGTAGCAGCCACGTAAATCTTGCAACAACAAAGTAGAGGACGTCTAACTTGTTTTTGCACAGCATGTTGTGATGTGATATGGTCAAGACATGATGTGATATACGTTGTTGTATGAGATGAGCATGTTTTGTAAAAGTTATTGGCAACCGGCAGGAGCCTTATGGTTGTCTCTTTATTGTATGAAATGCAAACGCCATGTAATTGCTTTACTTTATCACTATGCATTAGTGATAGTTGTAGAAGCAATAGTTGGTGAGACGACCACGACGCAACGATGGAGATCAAGGTGTCGAGTCGTGACGATGCAGATCATGACGATGCTTTGGAGATGGAGATCAAAAGCACAAGATGATGATGTCTATATCATGTCACATATTTTGATTACATGTGATGTTTATCTTTTATGCATCTTATTTTGCTTAGTACGGCGGTAGCATTATAAGATGATCCCTTCACTAAATTTCAAGGTATAAGTGTTCTCCCTGAGTATGCACCATTGCGGCAGTTCATCGTGTTGTGACACCACGTGATGATCGGGTGTGATAGACTCTACGTTCAAATACAACGGGTGCAAGACAATTTTGCACATGCGGAATACTCGGGTTAAACTTGACGAGCCTGGCATGTACAGACATGGCCTCAGAACTCTGGAGACCGAAAGGTCAAACGTGAATCATACAGTAGATATGACCAACATGGAGATGTTCACCATTGATGACTACTCCATCTCACGTGATGATCGGACATGCACTACAAAAAAATACACTTCCGTGATGATACGTGTTTGTCACAGTAGGTCATGTTTTCTCTCATGCATGTACATCCATGACGATTTTATTACAGAATCAAGATAGTCATACCTGTGATGTCGTAGAAGTGTTCCATGACATTACCAAAATTATCATCACGGAAGTGTCCACTTCCATGACGATAAATCACGCGTCATATAAGTGCTTTCGTCAAGGGTAACCGACACGTGGCATCCACTATAACGGGTCGTTGTTAAGCTATCGGGTTCCGGTTTGGATCCGATAACCCGTTAACAGCCCGGACCAATGGGGATTTTCCACGTGTAAAATTTTGAATGGCCAGAGGAAACACGTGTTGGCTCACCGTTGGGACGGATGTCATCCACTCATTGGACCGAAGGCGCCTATGATACGTCGACACGTGGCACGGCCCAACAGAGGTCCATTCCGGTGAAAAGGACGACATGTTTGACTTGGTCAAAAGGTAGCGGGCCGGCCCACGGAAAGCCTGTTAACGGCCTGTTCGCATATAGCCCATTTACAGCCCGCTAAGTCCCGACCCGTTACAGCTTATTTGAATTGGGCCCAGTAGCGTCATCTGGGCTGTCCAATATGATTCGAGCCCGTTGTAATTTCCGGCCCATGTATGGCCCATGACGTCTTTCGGCCCATATGAGGCCCTTTGTAAATCTTGGCCCATTAACGGCCCGTGGTGAAACTGTCCCGTAATGAACAGTGTATCACTTTATACCCATTAACGGCCCATTAGTCCGTTGGCCGTTTCCAGCCCGTGTTAACTTTCAGCCTTCTAAGGGCCCATTTATTATTGGGCTCATTGTCGGTGTCAAAACCGGCGGATCTCGGGTAGGGGGTCCCGAACTGTGCGTCTAAGGCGGATGGTAACAGGAGGCGGGGGACACAATGTTTACCCAGGTTCGGGCCCACTCGATGGAGGTAATACCCTACTTCCTGCTTGATTGATCTTGATGATATGAGTATTACAAGAGTCGATCTACCACAAGATCGTAGAGGCTAAACCCTAGAAGCTAGCCTATGATTATGATTGTTGTTGTCCTACGGACTAAACCCTCCGGTTTATATAGACACCGGAGGGGGCTAGGGTTACACAGAGTCGGTTACAAGGGAGGAGATCTACATATCCGTATTGCCAAGCTTGCCTTCCACGCAAAGGAGAGTCCCATCCGGACACAAGACAAAGTCTTGAGTCTCGTATCTTCATAGTCCATCAGTCCGGCAGAAGTATATAGTCCGGCTGTCCGAGGACCCCCTAATCCAGGACTCCCTCAGTAGCCCCCGAACCAGGCTTCAATGACGATGAGTCCGGCGCGCAGATTGTCTTCGGCATTGCAAGGCAGGTTCTTATCGAAAGTCCTGAGTACCTGTTGAGTAGTGTCCGGCTTCCCATAAATGTTTGCACTCCTTGGATTCCGCGCCTAATAATGGCTATCTTCCACGTGTCGAGCGAATGCGAGAAGCCAGGGCATTTTTACATTTGCCACCCTAGCCATGTGAGTAAATCGTCTATTTAAAGAGCCGGGGATCCTTAGATCCAGATCAAACCATCCTCCCACCACGAGTATCCATCAGAGCATGCCCAGAAAAGTCCATTCCATGATGGTCGGCCATCGCAGATCCTCCTCTTGCTCCCATAGCCCTAAGCCAGGCAACTGGAAGAAGTGCTCCGTCTCCCACAGACAGTTAGTAGAGTTACAGACCCAGGGGTTTCTCCCTCCTGCGTATATGGTCCCCGTCCGAGCTAGACTAGCCACTTATAATGGCGGGGAGCAAGCGGAGAGCTTTCCCAACCCATCTACGGGGGAGCGGGTATGCCTTGTCCCTTACTTATTAAGGGGACTTGGATTTCCAATCCATCTGTTCCTCCGCGGGCTCCTGGAGTTCTACGGCCTCCGGCTGCATAATGTTACTCCCGCCTCCATATTACACATCGCTGGCTATGTCGCCCTTTGCGAGCTGTTTTTGGGCTGCGAAACTCATTTCGAGCTATGGAAGAGGCTATTCTGCCTCGTACCCCGTACACAGGAGGGGTCAATATATCAAGTGGGCGGAGCCGAAATATGGCGCATCGCCGGAATCGGATACCTGTCTGGTACTCTGAAGAAGACATCCGAAGACTGGCCTTCGGAGTGGTTTTATATGGAGGACGCCCCCCTTCCAGACCCTATTTGGATGGGCCTTCCTAAGTTCGACAATGCTCCCTTGAAGAAACGCTGCAGCTGGCGCCCTCGGAGCCCCCAGGAGGAAGATAACGAAGAAGTCCTTTACCTGATGGGCCGGATAAGGACGCTGGCCAACTCAGGATTGACAATAATCGAAGTTATGTCAATATGTATAATGCGGGGGGTGCAGCCACTTCAATATCGGGGACAACCCATGTGGCACTTCAATGGAGAAGACGATGCCACCCGCTGCAGTCGTAAAGGTCCGGACTCCGTTGCTGCTCTAGCAAAAATACTGTCCGATTTGTATAAAGGAGAGGAAGAGGAGTTCATCCGCATCAAGCCACGGGATGGATTCTCCATGTACAACCCCCCAAACTGGGTGAGCTGCTACCTTTTACTCCAGACCTTCCCGCGTTCTTTGTCATAAATATTTACTTCGCTATTTCATAGAAGGAACTGCGAAAAGCTGTGAGGGACGTCCACAGCTCGCCTCCACAACTAGAGGACCCTGACCGGGCCCTCGACCCCGGACTCGAAGAAGATCCGGACACATTTGTGGAGCTTATTGACAGGACGTTCTATCAATTGAGCTGCGACGATGCCATGGTGGCCATCATAGCCGATTATCCTGGACTACTCCCTGCATCGCATGTAAGTAAAACCGGAGTCCCAGCTTCCGAGAGGGATCCCTTTTTCTGCACTTCACCTACCGCACACATATGGTGTCTTACAGGGAAGGCCCTCGGGACGCCATGCCGAACCCGTAGTGACTCACCAGCAAGGGGCACCGAAGCCGGGTAGGCTTAAAAGGAAGGCGGTCAGGACTGAGACGCCGACGCAGAGGTATGAAAAGGAACCCCGCTCCATGGTTGTCGTCTTTTAAAATATAATAACGCCCATGTTTCCTAGTAGGAAAAACGCTCGCCGGACTATATCCAGAGAGGTTGCCGGCCACGCCTCCACCAGTCGGGCTCCAGAGCCGGACTTAGAAGCGGACGCTAACATGGGGCCAACACCGGATGTTCCTCCTACAGAGGATGCAGATATGTTGTCCTCTACGAATTCCGAAGTGGAGAGCGCCATGAATCACAGGCGTCGTCGGGCCGTACTCCGTGACGCTTGTTTCTCCCAAGAGGCGTTCGATGCCTTCAACTCAGGAGACGCGTACATCCGAGCTGCTCAAAATGGTCTTGCCAGAGCCACGGACCAGTATGTAAAGGATATACGGGTAAGAAAATCTAATAATTATGCATATCAGTAGCCCCTGAGACTTGAAACAGTTGGCACAACTGATTTAAGGATCATTGTTTTGCATAGGTTCTTACAGAGAAGAATACCCAGTTGTCTCAAGAGCTGGAGGAGTGCAAAGCCCAGCTTCAGGCCGCAGTTGCCGCAGTAAAGGAGTTCGAGAAGGACCCATCTGGTAACACTTGTTTCTATGACATGTACCAGGTAGTATGCGGCATGCATGCAAATCTGACAATAGATTCTGCAGATGGTTCCGAAATGAATTCGGAGGTCGTGCAAGGGGATGAGCAACATGCTCAACGACAGTTAAAGGCTCGCGAGCGCGTGCTTAAGAAGGTTAGGCAGGAGAAAAACGATCTCCAAGATGCCAATATCCGGCTGAGTGTTGAACTGAAAGATGTTCGGGCCCAGCTCGCTGACTCCGTAAAGGAGAATAAAAGGCTTCGACGCGGCATTTGTAGTAAGTGCTTAAACGAACTTTTATAGAGTTTGGCGAAGAAACCGGCTAACAGAGTTATATCTGTAGGTATGCTGACGGGTCGTCCCGCAGAAGAGATGCCTGGGTATGCAGGTGATCTTCTGCCCGAGCTCTCACAACTGCACGAACAAGTTCGGTAGGTGATGCATGGCATTGCCTAGGCCTTGTGGCCGTCCGCCTCCCTGCCAGGAGGCATGGGGGAGCTCGTAGAGATGCTCAAGGGAGCGCGGCGGTGCTTCCGATTATGGAAGATATCTGCCTGCCGACAAGGTGCGAGGGAAGCCTGGGCCATGGTGAAGACTCGATATACCAAGGCTGACCCGAACCATATGGCTGAAGTCGGGCCTGTGGGGTCTGATGGGAAAGAAATCCCCATCAGTTTGGTGTATGACCAGGTGAAATTAGCCACAAAGTATTCCCAACAGGACTGTAGGCTAGATAGCCTGTTGGATGCTATATAAGAAGAATTTAGTCAGTCTAAGTGACCGTGTACTTCAATTGACATATATTGTCCCTAGCCGGATTGTAGATCATTTGTCATGGCGGACCTTTTCGCTTCAACCTCCGGACCCGACAGTCCGGAGTGTATCCGAATACCCGCGCAGTTATGTAAAAACCGGGGTATGCATGGAAACCAGGCGTAGGGGTCATAAGTGCTTGAATAGACAAGTACCCAACTAGCTATGTTATATTACATGGATAGTAAGAAACATCTTCCAGGGAGAATAGTTCCGTTAAGGGTTCCTTTCCCTGGGTACACATGCATTAATGTGCATGTTCGAACTGCGAAAGTAGACGCATGATATAAGCATCTGGGGGCGTGTATTATGATAAATAAAAGTCATCTTTTGTTCACCGACCGAATATTCCCTTAAGAACGCTAGCTTTCGGCTTCACCCAGTCTGAGGTACACATCCGGCTGACCCAATAGTAACAATCGCAGAGGTGCTCCCCTATGCCCTAGCCGAATTAACGGGAACGTAGGGCATAAACACAAGAGCCAGGCAACCCATCTTGGCCAAAACTTAAGTCATATGGATGCATATAGTGGCGAAGAAAAGGTACATGTGGAAAAGTAACACATGTGCGGAGGGCATAGAGGCCGAAACATAGCTATATTAAGCTTCTGTATAAGAAGCCCCCAGGTATAATGAGCACGCCTAGCGCGTCAAGATTGTGTAGTCAAGACACATTTTAACCTTGTAAGTCTGTGAAGAAAAAAGGGAAGAAAGAAAGAAAAGACAGATGGCTAATATAAAAAATTGACGGGGGTGAGGAGACGAACACATAGTCCGGAACTAGGCGTAGAACCTTTGGAGTCTGGCTGCGTTCCATGGGTTTGGCTTGAGTCAATTGTCCGATGCATCCCGCAGACGGTACGCTCCACTGGTCAGAACTTGGTCGATAACGAAGGGACCTTCCCATTTGTGCTCAAGTTTGTTCTTTTTCTTCTCCGGTAGGCGTAGAACTAGTTCACCAACATTATAAGTTTTGGCCTGTACTTCTCTGCTTTGATAGCGTCGAGCCTGTTGCTGATAGAATGCGGAGCGGGCTTTTGCCACGTCACGCTCCTCCTCCAGGGCGTCCAAACTGTCCTGCCGATCAAGCTCGGCTTCTTTCTCTTCGTACATGCGCACTCGAGGTGAGTCATGAATGATGTCGCAGGGCAGTACTGCCTCTGCGCCATACACCATAAAAAATGGTGTGTATCCGTTACTGCGATTCGGCGTGGTCCGCAGCCCCCATAGTATAGAGTCGAGCTCCTCTACCCAGTGTGTATCTGATTCCTTTAAGGATCACACTAATCTGAGTTTAATGCCGCTCATGATAAGACCATTTGCCCATTCAACCTGACCGTTTGTTTGGGGGTGATAGACAGAGGCATAATCGAGCTTAATGCCCATGTTGCTGCACCAAGTTTTTACCTTGTCGGCTGTAAAGTTCGAGCCGTTATCAGTGATGATGCTGTGGGGGACGCCATAACGGTGTACAACCCCGGATATGAAGTCTATCACTGGTCCGGATTCGGCCGTTTTAACTGGTTTGGCTTCTATCCATTTGGTGAATTTATCCACCATGACCAATAGGTACTTTTTCTTATGGCTTCGCCCTTTAAGGGGTCCGACCATATCAAGCCCCCAGACCGCAAAAGGCAAAGTAATGGGGATTGTTTGGAGGGCGGTAGGTGGCATATGGCTTTGGTTTGCAAAAAGCTGGCAACCGACACAACGTTGAACGAGGTCCTGTGCGTCTGCTCGGGCTGTCGGCCAGTAAAAAACCTATTCGGAAGGCCTTGCTTACAAGGGCCCGGGCTGCGGCGTGATGGCCATCAAGTCCAGCATGAATTTCTACCAATAGTTGCCGTCCCTCCTCTTCGGAGATGCACCTTTGAAGTACTCCGGTAGCGCTTCTCTTATAAAGCTCTCCCTCATGGACCTTGTAGGCTTTAGACCGCTGCACAATGCAACGTGCCTCGTTTGGGTCCTCGGGTAGTTCTTGCCTAGTTAGGTAAGCCAAGAAGGGTTCTGTCCACGGGGCGATGACGTCCATAATCACGTGGGCCGAAGGTGTTATTTCGGTGGCTGAGCCTCCGATTACGTCAGAGTGTTCGGGATCTGGCGTTGTGGCCGGGTCCGGACTATTATTGCCGGTCTCTCCTTCCCATACCACAGATGGCTTAAACAGCCTTTCCAAGAAGATATTAGGTGGGACGGGGTCGCGCTTAGCGCCGATGCGGGCGAGGATATCCGCCGCCTGATTGTTTTCCCGGACCACATGGTGGAATTCAAGCCCCTCGAACCATGCTGACATCTTGAGGACGGCGTTGCGGTAAGCCGCCATTTTCGGATCCTTGGCGTCGAAGTCTCCATTTATTTGAGATATTGCGAGGTTCGAATCCCCACGCACCTCTAGGCATTGAATGCCCATGGAGACTGCCATCCGGAGACCATGTAACAGGGCCTCATATTCGGCTGCGTTGTTGGAGTCTGTGTATAGTATTTGGAGTACGTATTGGACTCTATCTCCAGTGGGGGATGTCAGGACGATGCCAGCCCCCAGACCATCCAGCATTTTAGAGCCGTCAAAGTGCATGATCCAATTGGAGTACGCGCCGTACTCTTTAGGGAGTTCGGCTTCTGTCCATTCGGTGACGAAATCCGCCAGTACTTGTGACTTAATGGCTCCGTGGTTTGTATATTATGTCGAACGGAGGAGCTCAATGGCCCATTTGGCAATCCGGCCGGTGGCATCGCGGTTGTTTATTATGTCGTTGAGTGGTACTTCAGAGGCCACCATAATTGAACACTCTTGAAAGTAGTGTTGTAGTTTCCGGGATGCCATGAAGAAGTAGTAGTGTTGTAGTGTTGACTACCGCGTATGCTATCTTTTGATAATGTGGGTACCGTGATTTGCATGGAGTGAGGACAGTGGATACATAGTATACCGGCTTTCGAAGTAGGAACTTATGTCCGTCCGTCTCTCGTTCGACGACGAGCACTGCGCTTACAACTTGGTGTGTTGCCGCTATATATAACATCATTGGTTCGCTGACATTTGGTGCGGCCAAGATTGGGTTGGTGGCCAACATAGCTTTTATTTCTTCCAATCCGGCTGTGGCCGCATCCGTCCACTCGAAGTGTTCGGTGCGTTGAAGAAGGCGATAAAGAGGTAGTGCCTTTTCTCCTAATCAGGAGATAAAGCGGCTTAAGGCAGCCACACATCCAGTTAGTTTCCGGATTTGCTTGAGGTCTGTTGGGATAGCCAACTTTGACAGAGCTCTGATTTTAGCCGGATTTGCTTCAGTTCCTCTATGGGAGACGATGAAGCCTAAGAGCTTTCCGGCGGGCACGCCGAAGACGCATTTTTCCAGATTGAGCTTGATGTCGTATGTTCGGAGATTGTCGAACGTGAGCCTCAAGTCGTCTATTAAGGATTTGACGTGTCTGGTTTTAATGACCACATCGTCTACGTATGCCTCCACTATTTTGCCGACCTGTGTTTCCAAGCATGTCTGAATCATGCGTTGATAGGTTGCACCGGCGTTCTTGAGCCCGAAAGGCATGGTATTAAAACATAAGGGGCCGTATGGGGTGATAAATGCCGTTGCGGCTTGATCGGACTCCGCCATCTTAATTTGATGGTATCCGGAGTATGCGTCGAGGAAACACAATGAGTCGTGTCCTGCGGTAGCGTCAATAATTTGATCGATGCGAGGGAGGGGGAAGGGATCATTGGGGCAAGCCTTGTTAAGGTCCTTGAAATCGGCACATAGGCGCCAGGATTTGTCCTTTTTTGGTACCATCACCAGGTTTGCTAGCCAGTCCGGATGTTTTATTTCTCGAATGAATCCGGCCTCATGTAACTTGGCTAGCTCCTCTCCCATGGCTTGTCGCTTAGGCTCAGAGAAACGCCGGAGAGTTTGCTTGACTGGCTTGAACCCCATTAGAATGTTGAGGCTATGCTCGGCCAGCCTGCGTGGGATTCCTGGCATGTCTGAAGGATGCCAGGCGAAGATGTCCCAATTCCCGCGCAAGAACTCCCGTAGTGCAGCGTCTACTGTGGGGTTTAACTGTGCCCCGATGGATGCTGTTTTTGTAGGGTCCGTTGGGTGGACTTGGAATTTGACTATTTCGTCCGCTGGTTTAAAAGAGGTGGACTTGGGTCTTTTGTCGAGTATCACGTCGTCCCTACCCACTGTGGAGCGCAGCGTGGTTAGTTCTTCGGCTGCAAGGGCTTCGGATAACGCCTCGAGGGCTAGTGCGGCGGTTTTATTTTCAGCGCAGAGTGCTATGTCCGGATCACTAGCTAGAGTGATGATTCCATTAGGCCTGGGCATTTTGAGCTTCATGTACCTGTAATGGGGTATAGCTTGGAAGATCATGAATGGCTCCCGCCCTAGAAGGGCGTGGTATCCGCTACTGAACGGGGCCACTTGGAATGTGATTTCTTCGGACCTATAATTCTCCGGTGTGCCGAATACCACATCTAGTGTGATTTTTCCTGCACATCGTGCCTCCCGACTATGGATGATCCCTCTGAAGGTCGTGCTGCTTTTCCCAATGCGGCTCCTGTCTATTTCCATTTTTCGAAGAGTCTCCTCATAGATGATGTTTAATCCGCTGCCACCGTCCATGAGCACTTTATTAAGCCGGAAGCCGTCCACAATTGGACTAAGGACCAAGGCGGCTGGTGCTCGGGCTGTTCGGAATTTAGGTTCATCACTGGCATTGAAGGTTATAGACGTATTGCTCCATGGATTTATTGCTGCCACGTGGCAGACTTCGGCAAGGCTGCGGAGTGCTCGCTTACGCCTATTATTTGAGGCGAAGGTCTCGAAGACTATTAATACTGTATTGTTATTGTCCATGGGATGGTGCTCTATGGTATTGTTGATGAGGAGATCCTCACCGCTCTTGGCCACCTGCCGGAGTATCCAACATGCTCTAAGGCTATGAGTTGGCATGGTATCCGGTGTACTGTGAATTTTGCACATTGACCCATCCCTCCAATATAGTTCCACGCCCTGCAGTGGGCTTTTGTTTCTTTGTAATTAGATCGGGTGACTTACGAGAGTACACCCTTTTAGTTCGGACAGGGGGTTTAGTGAGAGCCGGAGGATCCCAGAATTTTGTTTGGGTTTTCCAGGCGCTTTCCATCACACAATACTTCTGTACTATGGCTGCCAAGTCAGCAAAGTGTGCTATGTCACAGCGACTTATGGCGTTGAGGATTCCCTTGTCCGTGCAGTTTTTGCAAAAGAGCGAAATTGCGTCTTCCTCGCGACAGGCCTTGACCTTGTTCATTACAAGGAGGAATCTGGCCCAATAGTGATGTACTGTCTCTTGGGGCTCTTGTCTAATGTGGGAAAGATCATTAATATCTGGGTGGGTGGGTAGATTTAAGTCCGAACCCTGACCCGATCTGAGACCCAGGGGCGGGGGAGTTTCCGATCTTAGAAGTTAGGGCTCCGGGATGTTGCCCAATAGGTCTGGCCCGCTGTGTGATTCTAGGTTCAAAGCTTGGGCCATGTCCTCCCGTAGACGGGTATCCGGCTCAGAGAGCTCGGGAATCCGGACATAGTTTGTCCTCAAGATAGAGGAAGAATCGCTGCGTTGCTCCTCCACCACCGCTGTCTGATGGGTGACCGGCGGAGAGTTAATCTCCCTTTGGTCGGGTTTAAGCCCGATCCGATCATAGTCCGTAGTGACTCCCAAGGTGGCGATGCAATCCAAGAGCTCATTCAAGGAAGAGAGCTCCATTGGATCCATCTGCTCGGCGAATTCCGAGCCGACACGGAGGCTGTTTTCGATGACCCGAGAAGTCATCGTCGGCGCAATGGCCGAGCTGGCGGTCATGACGAAGCCGCCTAGTCGGAGAGTTTGGCCTACAGCCAGGGCTCCCCCAGAGGTGATGCCGTCCTTGACGACAAGGCGGGCCATCCGGCCTTATCGTGACGGCACAGTGGAACTCTCAATGAAAGCACCAATGTCGGTGTCAAAACCGGCGGATCTCGGGTAGGGGGTCCCGAACTGTGCGTCTAAGGCGGATGGTAACAAGAGGCGGGGGACACAATGTTTACCCAGGTTCGGGCCCTCTCGATGGAGGTAATACCCTACTTCCTGCTTGATTGATCTTGATGATATGAGTATTACAAGAGTCGATCTACCACGAGATCGTAGTGGCTAAACCCTAGAAGCTAGCCTATGATTATGATTGTTGTTGTCCTACGGACTAAACCCTCCGATTTATATAGACATCGGAGGGGGCTAGGGTTACACAGAGTCGGTTACAAGGGAGGAGATCTACATATCTGTATTGCCAAGCTTGCCTTCCACGCAAAGGAGAGTCGCATCCGGACACGGGACGAAGTCTTGAGTCTCGTATCTTCATAGTCCATCAGTCCGGCAGAAGTATATAGTCCAACTGTCCGAGGACCCCCTAATCTAGGACTCCCTCACTCATTTCCAGAATCCGATTACTTACGGTCCGTTACTGGCCTGTTCTGCTTGTGGGCCAAATTCAACCCATGGTTACAGTCGGCCTGTTTGTGGCCCGTTAACCCGTTGGGCTGTTTTCATAGCGTCATCAAATATGGCCTATTAACGGCCCGTTATGGTCGGGCCATAAAACATACGATTTCCACTCTAGCCCGTTTACGGCCCATTTTGCGGCCCATTATTGGTCCACAAATAGTACGACCGATGTTTGGCGAAACGATTATACGGCCCGTAGAAGGCCCATAGATGAGATGGCCCGTAGAAGGCCCATGGATCGTACAGCCCGTGGAGGGCCATGGTCACTATAGCGGGTAGCAGGACCATGGTCACAACAGTCCATGTGTTGGCATGGTTATTGTGGCCTAGTTATAAAAATGGGTTATTGTGGCCACTAGAAAAACGCGGATAAAGAACTACAGTGACTACAAGCAAACAACTAAACAAGACAATAAGGAAATAAATAAGCAAGCAACTAACGCTAGGCTATTACGGCTATTACACATATTACATCCACTGGGCATCAAGGACTGCCACCAGTGCAAATATAAGGAACAAAGCAGCATATTACATACACTGGCCATCTAAATTGGCCACCAGTGCAAATAAATGCGGCAGCAAAACAATTGCATAACTGAAACAACTTCAGAAGAGCTCAAGAAACGTTATCCTGGGTATCCACCATGCTGGCAATAAGCTTAGCAATCTTATTAGCATTGTCTTGTTTGGTGCTAAAATCCTCCAACGCTTATTAGCATCCGAAATCTCCAGGGACTTCCGTAGTCCTTCCGCTTCTTGTCGCAGCACTGCCAATCGATGTCTTTCAGCTTGTAGTTGAGACTCAAGAAACCGAAATGATTCAGACAGTGAGTTTGAATAGCTTGTGCAAGCGGTAGTGGCTAGTAACTCAAACACTAAACCAAGACAGGACTTTGGGTTGTCTCACTGTCTTCAAGATAGTTTTACTTAGCAGTTTTATTAGCTTTGTTGGAGACCAACAAGGATGTCTCACTATCCCGAACCTTATTTGAATTACTTCCTTTACCATTGCTTAATAAGGCACTCTTCCCCAATATTCTGTCAGCATTCTAAAAGAAGAAACAAGCAGACACATAATAGGTTTAGCATGTACTAGTATATGAAACTCATTTCGGTGAACCAGTTCATTAGTAAGGTGGACATGATTAAACTACCAAGTCTTCTATTGCCAAGTAGTACGTAATAAAAGTATCAAACAAACATATATCTATGTACTATGGTCACTGCATTGTCTTGCCAAATAAAAATAGAGAGACGATTCAAATCATATCAGTTCAAGACAAAGCAACACTGAAAGAATACAAAGCATGGGAAACTACACGACACAACAAGATTTCAGATGGGTACCACGGGTTTACATGTACAACAACACTATTGGCTCTGTTGTGATGCTAGTAATGTGCATGATATGAGAAGTCAACTATATACACAACTGAAATTCAAATCAACAGAGCTATTTATAAGAGCAAACCTGGTAAAGAAACATGCGTAAACATACCTGTTGTGCCATTGGAGTTTCGATTGGATCCTTAAATTTAAAAATAAGTTTGTACGAGTAAATACAGTGATACAAGAGCAAAGCAATATGCACGATAGCAATGGAATCTTAAATGAGAACAGCTGTTCTTCAGGTTTAAGCACTTGTTCTACATAAACAGAGTACAGTAAGACGCAAGAATATATTACTCAAAAATAGAAAATGAGCTGATAGACCTTACCACATTCTTGGGTCGGGACCAGTACAGAACAAGGCGTTCCCAGTCATCGTTCAGTAAATGTTTCTCAGGAGAACTTAAGGAAATTTGATGAGGTTCTTTGCCAGTGAAGTACATTTTCTTCAGGTAATTCCGATACTGCCACAAAGCATTCTTGAAGATAGCAGAGGTATTAGCACACGTTACCTCATCCTGACTTTCCAAATCAGTCCTTCTCTATAGAGAAAATGGGTTAATTTTCCGTATTATAACCATCATGGAGGTAGAATGTATGGGACAAAGCAAAGTAATTGCCATGAATAACATTACACATAACTCCTGGAAAAACACCTGCAACTGGTATTTTTGTTCATCTTTAGTATAATATTTCCATGATGGGAAGATACGCACATAGGATTTAACAACATCAAATGTGATAGATGCTAAACTACGACTGGCTGGTTGTGCTTCCTCCATAGGAATAGGTGTACTAACTGGTGGAGTTGGGGTTCGTCGTGGCAGTACTGGCGCTTTGGGCACTGGAGCCGTCTTACTAACTGCTCTTGTTTGGGAGCTCTGTGGTGGAGATGGTGCCGTGTCAACAGGAACTGGGTTGCTATCTGCTGGGGTTGGGGTTAGATTGGGTGAAGATGGTTCTCTGTCCATCGTAGCAGGGGTACAATCTGCGAGAGTCTGGGGTATGTGTGGTAGGGCTGGTTCCCGTGCATGTACACCCGGGGTGCTATCTCCACCAAGAGGCAGCACTGTTTTATTTGAATACCGTGTTTTTACCGCGCTAGATGCTGCCATCATCCGCTCCAATTCAAATGGCTGATAAACAGGAACACATAGTTGAATGTACAAACATTGTATGAGAGACAGATGCAATAGATAGTGTGGAAAAAAGAGGGCATGAAATAGTTGACATGTATAATGTGTAACTAAAAAGGATAGCATGACATAATTTCACATATATGATGTCTATCTAAACTGGATAGCATAGCATGACATAATTCAAAGATATGATGACTAACTAAACAGGATGGCATGAGATAATTATATGATGTCTTTAGTAAACATGTTCGCATGACATAATTCACATACATGTTATCTAAGTAATCAGGATCGCATGATTTAATTCACATATGTGATTTATATGCTAAGCAGAGGGCAATCGCATATATGATTTCTGAACTAAGAACATGGTGTTGAATAATGTGTATATGATGTCTAAACTATGCAATGCAAGACACCATATGCATGATATGAGCAGTATAACCGTGCCAGGTTAGAGCATACACCTCGGTGGGGGAATATGACTGGTCATCTGTCCCTGAATCCATCTCCGAGGAGCTATCGGGACCCAGCAAGAGATCTGCTTCGACAGGTAGCACTGTCTGCTCTGAAGACCTTTTTTTCACTCCAGATTTTTCAATTACCCACTCAAATGGCTGATTCACAAGAAGAGTAGTTTAATGTACAAACATTGTTGACAAATGGAAATGTAATGAAGAAAAGGATGGGCAAGATATCATTCAAATATATGATGCCTGGTTAAACAGGATGGCATTGCATATTTCACATATATTATGGCTCGCTAAAAGAGATGAGACTCCATAATTCCCATATATGTTATAGAAACTAAACAGGTGGCATTACAGAACATGTCTAAACTAAGCAGATGACCTATATGATGTCGAAAGTAGGCACTGCAAGGCAACATATGCATGATATGACCAACATCATCATGCCAA